>NC_040105.1:61133691-61395717 GCF_003369695.1 Bos indicus x Bos taurus | reverse complement strand
AAAGAAAAAAGAATACCCAACTGTGGATGTGACTGGTGATAGAAGCAAGGTCCGATGCTGTAAAGAGCAATATTGCATAGGAACCTGGAATGTAAGGTCCATGAATCAAGGCAAACTGGAAGTCGTCAAACAAGAGATGGCAAGAATGAATGTCGACATTCTAGGAATCAGTGAACTGAAAAGGACTGGAATGGGTGAATTTAACTCAGATGATCATTATATCTACTACTGCAGGCAGGAATCCCTCAGAAGAAATGGAGTAGCCATCATGGTCAAAAAAAGAGTCTGGAATGCAGTACTTGGATGTAATCTCAAAAATGACAGAATGATCTCTGTTTGTTTCCAGGGCAAACCCTTCAATATCACAGTAATCCAAGTCTATGCCCCAACCAGTAACACTGAAGAAGCTGAAGTTGAATGGTTCTATGAAGACCTCCAAGACCTTTTAGAACTAACACCCAAAAATGATGTCCTTTTCATTATAGGGGACCGGAATGCAAAAGTAGAAAGTCAAGAAACACCTGGAATAACAGGCAAATTTGGCCTTGGAATACAGAATGAAGCAGGGCAAAGACTAATAGCGTTTTGCCAAGAGAATGCACTGGTCATAGCAAGCACCCTCTTCCAACAACACAAGAGAAGACTCTACACATGGACACCACCAGATGGTCAACACCGAAATCAGATTGATTATATTCTTTGCAGCCAAAGATGGAGAAGCTCTATACAGTCAACAAAAACAAGACCAGGAGCTGACTGTGGCTCAGACCATGAACTCCTTATTGTCAAATTCAGACTTAAATTGAAGAAAGTAGGGAAAACCACTAGACCATTCTGGTATGACCTAAATCAAATCCCTTATGATTATACAGTGGAAGTGAGAAATAGATTTAAGTGACTAGATCTGATAGATAGAGTGCCTGATGAACTATGGACGGAGGCTCTTGACATTGTACAGGAGACAGGGATCAAGACCATCCCAATGGAAAAGAAATGCAAAAAAAGCAAAATGGCTGTCTAGAGAGGTCTTACAAATAGCTGTGAAAAGAAGAGAAGCGAAAAGCAATGGAGAAAAGGAAAGATATAAGTATGTGAATGCAGAGTTCCAAAGAATAGCAAGAAGAGATAAGAAAGCCTTCCTCAGCGATCAATGCAAAGAAATAGAGGAAAACAACAGAATGGGAAAGATTAGAGATCTCTTCAAGAAAATCGGAGATACCAAGGGAATATTTCATGCAAAGATGGGCTCAGTAAAGGACAGGTATGGTATGGACCTAGCAGAACCAGAAAATATTAAGAAGAGGTGGCAAGAATACACAGAAAAACTGTACAAAAAAGATCTTCACGACCCAGATAATCACGATGGTGTGATCACTGACATAGAGCCAGACATCCTGGAATGTGAAGTCAAGTGGGCCTTAGAAAGCATCACTACGAACAAAGCTAGTGGAGGTGACAGAATCCCAGTTGAGCTATTCCAAATCCTGAAAGATGATGCTGTGAAAGTGCTGCACTCAATATGCCAACAAATTTGGAAAACTCAGCAGTGGCCACAGGACTGGAAAAGGTCAGTTTTCATTCCAATCCCAAAGAAAGGCAATGCCAAAGAATGCTCAAACTACCATACAATTGCACTCATCTCACATGCTAGTAAAGTAATGCTCAAAATTCTCCAAGCCAGGCTTCAGCAGTTTATGAACTGTGAAGTTCCTGATGTTCAAGCTGATTTTAGAAAAGGAAGAGGATTCTGATTGCTAGAATTTTGTTAAGCTATGGTACATATACACAATGGAGTATTACTCAGCCATTAAAAAGAATACATTTGAATCAGTTCTAATGAGGTGGATGAAACTGGAGCCTATTATACAGAGTGAAGTAAGCCAGAAGGAAAAACACCAATACAGTATACTAACGCATATATATGGAATTTAGAAAGATGGTAACGATTACCCTGTATACGAGACAGCAAAAGAGACACTGATGTATAGAACAGTCTTATGGACTCTGTGGGAGAGGGAGAGGGTGGGAAGATTTGGGAGAATGGCATTGAAACATGTAAAATATCATGTATGAAACGAGATGCCAGTCCAGGTTCAATGCACGATACTGGATGCATGGGGCTGGTGCACTGGGACGACCCAGAGGGATGGTATGGGGAGGGAGGAGGGAGGAGGGTTCAGGATGGGGAACACATGTATACCTTGGTGGATTCATTTTGATATTTGGCAAAACTAATACAATTATGTAAAGTTTAAAAATAAAATAAAATTAATTTAAAAAATGAGAAAAAAACAAACAAAAAAAAAAAAAAAAAAAAAGAAAAGGAAGAGGAACCAGAGATCAAATTGCTAACATCCGCTGGATCATGAAAAAGCCAGAGAGTTCCAGAAAATCATCTACTTCTGCTTTATTGACTATACCAAAGCCTTTGACTGTGTGGATCACAATAAACTGTGGAAAATTCTGAAAGAGATGGGAATACCAGAACACCTGACCTGCCTCTTGAGAAATCTGCATGCAGGTCAGGAAGCAACAGTTAGAACTGGACACGAAACAACAGACTGGTTCCAATTAGGAAAAGGAGTACGTCAAGCCTGTATATTGTCACCCTGCTTATTTACTTATATGCAGAGTATATCATGAGAAACTCTGGGCTGGAAGAAATACAAGCTGAAATCAAGATTTCCAGGAGAAATATCAATAACCTCAGATATGCAGATGACATCACCCTTATGGCAGAAAGTGAAGAGGAACTCAAAAGCCTCTTGATGAAAATGAAAGAGGAGAGTGAAAAAGTTGGCTTAAAGCTCAACATTCAGAAAACAAAGATCATGGTATCCGGTCCCATCACTTCATGGCAAATAGATGGAGAAACAGTGGAAACAGTGTCAGACTTTACTTTTGGGGCTCCAAAATCACTACAGATGGTGACTGCAGCCATGAAGTTAAAAGACGCTTACTCCTTGGAAGGAAAGTTATGACCAACCTAGATTGCATATTCAAAAACAGAGACATTACTTTGTCGACAAAGGTCCGTCTAGTCAAGGCTATGGTTTTTCCTGTAGTCATGTATGGATGTGAGAGTTGGACTGTGAAGAAGGCTGAGTGTCGAAGAATTGATGCTATTGAACTGTGGTGTTGGAGAAGACTCTTCAGAATCCCTTGGACTGTAAGGAGATCCAACCAGTCCATTCTGAAGGAGATCAGCCCTGGGATTTCTTTGGAGGGAATGATGCTAAAGCTGAAACTCCAGTACTTTGGCCACCTCATGCGAAGTGTTGACTCATTAGAAAAGACTCTGATGCTGGGAGGGATTGGGAGCAAGAGGAGAAGGGGACAACAGAGGATGAGATGGCAGGATGGCATCACTGACTCGATGGACGTGAGTCTGAGTGAACTCCGGGAGTTGGTGATGGACAGGGAGGCCTGGCATGCTGCAATTCATGGGATCGCAAAGAGTTGGACACGAGTGAGTGACTGAACTGAACTGAGGAGGTGAATCATAGAGGATCTTGCTCTGATTTATGTTATCGAGTGTCCTACCCTATGTTTTCCTCTAAGAGTTTTATAGTTTCTGGTTTTACATTTAGGTATTTTAACCATTTTGAGTTGATCTTTGTGTATTGTGTTATGAAGTGTTCTAATTTCATTCTTTTACACGTAGCTGTCCAGTTTTCCCAGGACCGTTTATTTAAGAGGCTGTCTTTGCGCCATTGTATATTCTTGTCTCCTTTGTCAAATATAAGGTATCCATAGGAGCATGGGTCTATTTCTCAGCTTTCTATCTTGTTTCATTGCTCTATATTTCTGTTTTTGTGCCATTACCGTACTGTCTTGATAACTATAACTTTGTAGTGTAATTGAAAGTCAGGAACATTGGTTTCCTCCAGCTCTGTTATTCTTCCTCAACTCTGCTTTGCCTATTTGGGTCTTTTGTGTTTCCATATGGATTGTTGTTGAGGTCCTTTAATGGACTGGAACCTAGTGGTCCAGAGTCGACAATAAGAAAGTAAAAGAGAGAGAGAAAGAGGTTGATATTCCTTGGTTTACACAGAAAACCAATAAAGTCTGCCGGGGACCAGCCCCGGCTGATCCAGGGTATTCGAAGGAGAGACGGTGTAGGCGAAGATCAGGCGACAATTGCTTAATTAAATGTTAATTAAGGATATAAAGAGTAATAGAATGAGGATAGCTCAGTAGGAAAATTCAGTGGAGAAAAGAGGCTGAGATAAGGATAGCTCAGTGAGGAAATTCAGTGCAGAAAAGAGGCTGAATAATTCAGCCAGAAGGTAAGAGAAAGAACGACATGGTGAGACCAAGTTTCGGTGAACAAGGCCCGTACTTTATTTTCCAAAGTAGTTTTTATACCTTAAGTTATGCATAGAGGATAATGGGGGAAGGGGTAGTCAGGCAGCAAGCCAGGCTTTCTTCCTGCAAACTTAGCATATGCAAAAGTTAGGTGATTTGCATCATCTTCTGGCCCGGAGGCCTGTTAACATTTTAAGACCTTTTCTTCAGAAAACTTATTTTTCTCTAAAGGTGATTGGTCAGGAGCCACCCTCCAAAAGCATTAGATAAAGTTGCATTCCTACAGCGCAAAGGTGTGGTGGGCTATAACAAGAAAAAGAATTAACTCAAGGGTCCCAGGTTACAAACATTAAAGCTACTACTTACACCAATTATATTAATCAATACACTGCCAGGGACACAGCAGGTAAGGGATATGGAGACTTAGCAGCAAACATTGGCCCAACAAGTGAAAATCCCTTCACCAATACAATTTCTAATCAATCTTTTAACTACTCAAAAGAATCTGTGTTTAGACAGTTTAGAACATCTCCTGCCTCTCACAGTTGGGAGGCTCTGAGCAATCACATGTGGCCAGAAAAACCTATTCAGGCAGGCTAGAGGATTTCCAAAGGAGTTCGTAGGTTAAACACTGTCACACCCAGGAATTATTAACTGGAGCTGTAAGCTAACTCTTTTTTCAGAGAGGTAGTGGGGGACAGCCCCCTGTAAAGTCAGAGGTGTAGGTGAAAGCACAAAGCAGAAAGTAGGCAGACTCTGGTTTTGGGGGTAGATTGCTCGAGAATTTCCAGGGAGACTCCTGAGGCTTGATCCCGCCTTTGCGTATGCCAAGCCTCCTTCCTCATGACCTTTGCCAGAGGCGGAGCTCGCTCCCCGCAAAAGTCCTTGATACAGGGCTTGCGTCGCTCACGAAGGCACAGTGCACCTTCTCAAGAGGGTCTTAGAACCTGGGCAGGAGAGTTAGCATGACAGGTTTCTGGGCTCCAGAGAGTTAGCCTGAAAGAGAGAGAGAGAGAGAGAGAAGGAAAGAAAGAAAGACACAGGCACCAAAGCTCTGATGGAGCAAAGGTGTTTTATTCAACATTGTGTGGGTGTTTATACTGTCTTACAAGGTAGCTATTTTCAGCAAAGATAAAAATCAAAAGTCCAGACTTTATTATCAAAGAAAACATAAGGCGATCCATATCAAAGAGAAAGGGTTGTAAATAATCACTTTTACCATATGGTTCATAAAAAGGAAGAGGGTCGTAAATAGTTACTTATCACTGTATGGGAAAACTAACGAAGGAAATGCATGCATTCTTCAGCCCCAGGGAGTAGTTTGCTACTCCACTTAATTCCTGAATATTCAGGAATATACACCACACAGGAAGCCTCCTGTTAAATGCTTCCTGACAAATTGTGAATTTTTTTGTTCTATTTCTGTGAAAATTACCATTGATAATTTGATAGGGATGGCATTGAATCTGTAGATTGCATTTGATAGTATAATCATTTTCACAATGATTTTCACAGGAACATGGAATATTTCTCCATCTGTTTATGTTGTCTTTGATTTCTTTCATCAGTGTCTTATAATTTTCTGTGTACAGTTCTTTTGTTTTTAAGGTAAGTTTAATCCTAGATATTTTATTCTTTTTGTTGCAATGGTGAATGGCATTTATTCCTTAACTTTTCTTTCTTATATTTCATTGTTAGTATATAGAAATGCAATTGATTTCTGTGTATTGATTTTGTATTCTGTAACTTTTATAAATTCACTGATTAGCTCTAGTAATTTTCTGATACTATCTTTAAGGTCTTCTATGTAAAATATCATGTCATTTGCAAACAGTGAGAGCTTTACTACTTTTTTTCTGATCTGGAGTCCTTTTATTTTTTTTTTTTCTTCTTGGATTGTGTAGCTAGAACTTTCAGAAAGTAGATTGAATAATAGTGGTGAAAGTGGACACCCTTGTCTTGTTCCTGATCTTAGGGGGAATGCTTTCGGGTTCTCACCATTGAGAATAATGTTTGCTGTAGGCTGATCATATATGGCCTTTACTATGTTGTTGTAGGTTCCTTTCATGCCCATTTTTTGAAGAGTTTTAATCATAAATGGGTGCTGAATTTTGTCAAAGGCTTTTTTTGCATCTACTGAGATTATCATATGGTTTTTATCTTTCAGTTTGTTAATATGGTGTATCTCATTGATTGATTTGCATATATTGAAGAATCCTTGCATTCCTGGAATAAACCCAACTTCATCATGGTGTATGAGCTTTTTAATGTGTTGTTGAATTCTGTTTGCTAAAATTTTGTTGAGGATTTTTGCATCTATGTTCATCAGTGATATTGGCCTGTAGCTTGCTTTTTGTATGTTGTCTTTGGTTTTGGTATCAGGGTGATGGTGGCCTCATAGAATGAGTTTGAAAGTGCTCCTTTCTCCACAATTTTTTAAAAGAGCTTTAGAAGGATAGGCATTAGCTCTTCACTAAATGTTTAATAGAATTCTCCTGTAAAGCCATCTGATCCTGGGCTTTTTTTTTTTTTTTTTGATTTTTGATCACAGACTCAATTTCAGTCCTAGTAATTGTGTTGTTCATAATTTGTATTTCTTCCTGGTTCAGTCTTGGAAGATTGAACTTTTCTAAGAATCTGTCCATTTCTTCCAGGTTATCCATTTTATTGCCATATAGTTGTTCATAATAGTCTCCTAATCCTTTGTATTTCTCCACTGCCTGTTGTAACCTCTCCTTTTTCATTTCTAATTTTGTTGATTTGATTCTTCTCTCTTTTTTCTTGATGAGTCTGGCTAAAGGTTTGTCAATTTTTGTTTATGTCCTCAAACAACTAGCTTCTAATTTTATTAATCTTTACTATTGTTCCTTTCAAACCTTTTTTATTTATTTCTGCTATGATGATTTCTTTCTTTCTGCTAATTTAGGATTTTTTGGTTCTTTTTTCCCCAGGTATTTTAGGTGTAAAATTAGGTTGTCTATTCAATGTTTTTCCTGTTTCTTGAGGTAGGATTGTATTCCTATAAACTTCCCTCTTAGAACTGCTTTTGCTGCATCCCACAGGTTTTGAGTTGTCGTGTTTTCATTGTCATTTGTTTCTAGAATTTTTTTGACTTCCATTTTTATTTCTTCAGTAACCTGTTGGTTATTTAGAAACCTATTGTTTAATCTCCATGTGTTTCTTACTGTTTTTTTCTTGTAATTAATATCTAGTCTCATAGCATAGTGGTCAGAAAAGATGCTTGATACAATTTAAATTGTCTTAAATTTACTGAGATTTGATTTTTGACTCAAGATGTGGTCTATCCTGGAGAATGTTCCATGTGAAATTGAGAAGAAGGTGTATTCTTCAGCATTTGGATGGAATGTCCTGAAAATATCAATGAGATCCATCTCATCTAATATATCATTTAAGACTTGTGTTTCCTTTTAATTTTCTGTTTTGATGATCTGTCCATTGGTGGGAATAGAGTGTTAAAGCCTCCTACTATTATTGCATTACTGTCAATTTCTTCTTTCATGTCTGTTATTGTTTGCCTTATGTATTGAGGTGCTCCTATGTTGGGTGCATAGATAATTACAATTGTTATGTCTTCCTCTTGGATTGATCCCTTGATCATTATGTAGTGCCCTTCCTTATCTCTTGTAATCTTCTTTATTTTAAGGTCTATTTTGTCTGATATGAAGATTACGACTCCAGCTTTATTTTGCGTCCCATTTGCATGGAATATATTTTTCCATCCTCTCACTTTCAGTCTGTGTGTCTTGAGATTTGAAGTGGGTTTCCTATAGGCAGCATATATATGGGTCTTGTTTTTTTATCCATTCAGCCAATCTCTGTATTTTGGTTGGAGCATTTAATCCATTTTCATTTAAAGTAATTGTTGATATATATGTTCCAATTGCCATTTTCTTAATTGTTTGGGGTTTGATTTTGTAGATCATTTTCTTCTTTTGTGTTTCTTTACTATATAAGTCCCTTTACCATTTGTTGTAAAGTTTTTTTGGTGGTACTGAATTCTTTTAACTTTTGCTTGTCTGAAAATCTTTTGATGTCTCCATCAAACTTGAAAGAGATCTTTGCCAGGTAGAGTAATCTTGGTTGTAGATTTTCCCCTTTCAGTACTTTAAATATATCCTGCCTTTCCCTTCTGGCCTGCAGAGTTTCTGCTGAAAGATGGCAGCAGTTAAAAAAAAAAAAAAAGATCAACTGTTAAATGTATGGGGTTTCCCTTGTATGTTACTTGTTGCTTTTCCTGTGCGGCTTTTAATATTCTTTCCTTGTGTTTAATCTTTGTTATTTTGATTAGTATATGTCTTGGTGTGTTTCTCCTTAGATTTATCCCATATGGGACTGTTTGTGCTTTTTAGACTTGATTGACTATTTCCTTTTCCATGTTGGGGAAATTTTAAACTATAATCTCTTCAAAAATTTCTCACACCCTTTCTTTTTATCTTCTTCTGGGACCCTGATAATTCAAATATTGGTGTGTTTGATATTGTCACAGAGGTCTTTGAGACTATTCTCAGTTATTTTCATTCTTTTTTCTTTATTCTGCTCTTCAGAAGTTATTTCCACCATTTTATCTTTCAACTCCCCAATTCATTCTTCTGCTTCAGATATTCTGCTATTGATTCCCTCTAGAGTATTTTTAATTTCAGTGATTGTACTGTTTGTCTCTGTATGTTTATTCTTCAGTTCGTCTAGGTCTTTGTTATTTGATTCTTGCATTTTCTCCATTCTGTTTTCAAGGGTTTTGATCATCTTTACTATCATTATTCTGAATTCTTTTTCAGGAAGTTTTCCTGTTTTCTCTTTATTTATTTGGACTTCTGTGTTTCTCATTTATTCCTTCATTTGTGCAGTATTTCTCTGCCTTTTCCTTTTTTTTTTTTTTTTAACTTACTGTGTTTGAGGTCTCTTTTTCACAGGCTTCAAGGTTAAATTCTTTATTCCTTTTGGTTTCTGTCCCTCTAAGTTTGGTGCAGTGATTTATTTAAGCTTCATATAGGGTGAGATTTATGCTGAGCTTTTTGTTTTGTTTTTCCTCGGATGGGCAAGGCTGAGTTAGGTGGTAATCCTGTCTGTTGATGATGGGGTTTGTATTTTTGTTTTGTTTGTTGTTTGGATGAGGCATCCTGCACAGGGTGCTACTGGCGATTGGGTGATGCTGGGTCTTGTATTCAAGTGGTTTCCTTTGTGTGAGTTCTCACTATTTTATACTCCCTAGGGTTAGTTCTCTGGTAGTCTAGGGTCTTAGAGTCAGTGTTCCTACTCCGAAGACTCAGGGCTTGATCTCTCAACATTGAGTGTATCCTTGATTAATAATTCTGGAGGTCTCTGTAACAACCTTCTCTACCTTTTCTGTCTCATCACTCACTGGCTGTGAGACTCAGGCTAGTGACGCCATCTTGCTGAGCTTTCACATTTTCATGCACTGAATCACTGTTTCTCAAAATGCAGTCCCAAGACCAATAGCATTTGCATTACTTGGGAACTTGTTAGAAGGGCAGATCTTACTTTCATTTGTTTTTACATAAGTTTTTCTTTCTTTCTTTTTTTTCGCCCTTTGACCCATCAGTGGCTCAGAAGTGTGGTTGCTGCTGCTGCTGCTGCTAAGTTGCTTCAGTTGTGCTCGACTCTGTGCGACCCCAGAGACAGCAGCCCACCAGGCTTCCCCGTCCCTGGGATTCTCCAGGCAAGAACATTGGAGTGGGTTGCCGTTTCCTTCTCCGTTGCATGAAAGTGAAAAGTGAAAGTGAAGTCGCTCAGTCGTGTCTGACTCTTAGTGACCCCATGGACTTCAGCCCACCAGGCTCCTCCATCCACGGGATTTTCCAGGCAAGAGTACTGGAGTGGGGTGCCATTGCCTTCTCTGAAGTGTGGTTACTTTGCATATATTTGTAGATTTTCCAGTTTTCCTTCTGTTGATTTCCAGTTTTGTACTATTATATTCAGAAAAGAAGGTTGGTATTATACCACTTTTCTTGAAACGATGTTTTTCTGTTTTATATCATCTGTCCTGTCCTGGAAAATGTTCTATGTGCACTTGAGAAGAATGTGTATTCTGCCACTGTTGAATGGAATGTTCTATATATTTGTGATAAGTTCAGTTGTTCTAAAGTATCGTTCAGTTCTAACATTTCACTATTGATTTCCTGTCTGAATGATCTGTAGAAGAAACTAGGATATTTAGGTCCCCTCTTATTGTATTACTTTATATTTCTCCCTTAATATCTGTTCAGTTCAGTTCAGTTGCTCAGTCGTGTCTGACTCTTTGCAACCCTATGAATCACAGCACTCCAGGCTTCCTTGTCCATCACCAACTCCCTGAGTTCACCCAGACCCACGCCCATCGAGTCAGTGATGCCATTCAGCCATCTCATCCTCTGTCATCCCCTTCTCCTCCTGCCCCCAATCCCTCCCAGGATCAGAGTCTTTTCCAATGAATCAACTCTTCGCATGAGGTGGCCAAAGTACTGGAGTTTCAGCTTTAGCATCATTCCCTCCAAAGAAATCCCAGGGCTGATCTCCTTCAGAATGGACTGGTTGGATCTCCTTGCAGTCCAAGCGACTCTCAAGAGTCTTCTCCAACACCACAGTTCAAAAGCATCAATTCTTCGACACTCAGCCTTCTTCACAGTCCAACTCTCACATCCATACATGACCACAGGAAAAATCATAGCCTTGACTAGACAGACCTTTGTTGGCAAAGTAATGTCTCTGCTTTTGAATATGCTATCTAGGTTGGTCATAACTTTCCTTCCAAGGAGTAAGCATCTTTTAATTTCATGGCTGCAGTCACCATCTGCAGTGATTTTGGAGCCCAAAAAATAAAGTCTGACACTGTTTCCACTGTTTCCCCATCTATTTCCCATGAAGTGTTGGGACCAGATGCCATGATCTTTGTTTTCTGAATGTTGAGCTTTAAGCCAACTCTTTCACTCTCCACTTTCACTTTCATCAAGAGGCTTCTGGGTTCCTCTTCCCTTTCTGCCATAAGGGTGGTGTCATCTGCATATCTGAGGTTATTGATATTTCTCCCAGCAATCTTGATTCCAGTTTGTGTTTCTTCCAGTCCAGTATTTCTCATGATGTACTCTGCATATCAGTTAAAAAAGCAGGGTGACAGTATACATCCTTGATGTACTCCTTTTTCTATTTGGAACCAGTCTGTTGTTCCATGTCCAGTTCTACCTGTTGCTTCCTGACCTGCATACAGATTTCTCAAGAGGCAGGTCAGGTGGTCTGGTATTCCCATCTCTTTCAGAATTTTCTACAGTTTATCATGATCCACACAGTCAAAGGCTTTGGCATAGTCAATAAAGCAGAAATAGATGTTTTTCTGGAACTCTCTTGCTTTTTCCATGATCCAGCGGATGTTGGCAATTTGATCTCTGGTTCCTCTGCCTTTTCTAAAACCAGCTTAAACATCAGGAACTTCATGGTTCACGTATTGCTGAAGTCTGGCTTGGAGAATTTTGAGCATTACTTTACTAGCATGTGAGATGAGTGCAATTGTGTTAGTATTTGCTTAATTTATTTATATGCTTTGATGTTATGTGCATGCTTCATTGCTAAGTCATGTCTGGATCTTTGCAATCCCATGGACCATAGCTCACCAGGCTCCTTTGTGTCCATGGTATTTTCTAAGCAAAAATACTGGAGTGGTTACCCATTCCTTTCTTCAGGAGATCTTTCCAACCCAGAGATTGAACCCAGTTCTCCTTCATTGCAGGCTGATTCTTTACCATCTCAGCCACGAGGGAAACCCTTGTTGGGTGCTTATGTATTTATGTTTGTTATATCTTCTTGATGTATTGACCCTGTTATCATTATATAATGACCTTTATGTCTCAGTGCTGTATTTGCTTAAAAGTCTGTCTGATATAACTATGGATAACTCCCCCCCCCCCCTTCCTTTTGGTTTCCACTTGTTTAGAATATCTTCTTCTTTCCTTTTATGTAAAGCCTATGAGTATCTTTAGAGCTGAAATGAGATTCTTTTTGGCAGCATATGGTTGGATCTTATTTTTCTCTTTTTTTGGTATCTGTTCTGCTGCTGTATGACTTTTGACTGGTGAATTAAATTCGTTTACATTTAGAATAATTATTGATATCTAAAGTCTTACTATTGCCATCTCATTTTTTGCCTTCTTTTGATTTTAGATCTCCATCATTTCTTTTTCCCTGTTTCTGCTTACTTGTGTAAATAGGTGGTTTTCCATTGCAGTGCGTTCTGCCTTCCCATTTTATATGTTTTGTGACTCAACTCTAGATTTTTACTTTGTGATTTTCATATGGCTTAAATAAAAATCCTCGTAGATAAAAGAGCACATTTCATGTTGATAGCAACATACATTTATTGCCCATATATGATCTACCTTCTTTACTTCTCCCCTTTTATGTTTTTCCCACTTATATTTTTGATATCATAATTTACCACTTTTTATCCTATATATTTAATAAAAATTTTAGTAGCTATGATTATTCTCACTACTCTTTTCTTTCCAGTTTCATAAAATAGTTAAGTGATTAACATCATCATAATCCATAATCCACATCATCTTAATACAGTGACAGTTTTCTAATTCTGATTGTTTATTTTTAAACTTATTATTTTTATTTAATTGATTAACATGTTTTCATTTCAGCTTGAAGAACTTTCAATATTGTTTGCAAGGTAAGTATTTTGGTGGTGAGCTTTCAGCTTTTGTTTGTCTGGGAAAACTTTTGTTTCTCTTTCATATATGAAGAATAACTTTTTTGGATAAAATAGTCTTGGTTGGTAATTTTTAGGCCTGTCAACACTTAAGTTATATCATTCCACTCTCAAAGCCCCACCCATCAGCATAAAATTGGATTGATGATTTAGTGAGCATGGCCCTGCCCACTAGAACAAGAATGGGTTTTCCTGAGAGCCAGTCCCTCTCATCAGGAAGCCTCTGTGAGCTTCTTATACTCATCCATCAGAAGGCAGGCAGAATGAAGACCACAATCACAGAAAATGAAACAAACTGATCACATGGATCACAAACTTGTCTAACTCAATGAAACTATGAGCCAGGCTGTGTAGGGTCACCCAAGAAGGATGGGTCATGGTGCAGAGTTCTGACAAAATGTGATCCACTGGAGAAGGGAATTGCAAGCCACGTCAGTATTCTTGCCTTGAGAACCCCATGAACAGTATGAAAAAGCAAAACCATATGACACTGAAAGATTAACCCCACAGATCCTAATATGCTACAGAAGAGCAGAGAAATAGCTCAAGAAGGAATGAAGATCCTGAGCCAAAGTGGAAACAACACCTCATTGTAGATGTTGTCTTGTAGTGAAAGTAAAGTCCGATGCTGTAAAGAAGAATATTGCGTAGGAATCTGGAATGTTAAGTCCATGAATCACGGTAAATTGGAAGTGGTCAAACAGGAGACAGCAAGAGTGAAAATCAACGTTTTAGGAACCAGTGAACTAAAATGGACAGAAATGGGCTAATTTAATTCAGATGACTATTATATCTACTACTGTGGGCAAGACCCTAAGAAAAAATGGAGTAGCCCTATGGTCAAGAAAAGTGCCTTAAATGCAGTACGCTGGTGCAATCTGACAAACGACAGAAAGATCTCAATTTGTTTCCGAGGCAAATCATACAATATCACAGTAATCCAAGTCTATGCCTCAATCAGTAATTCTGGAAAAGATGAAATTGAATGGTTCTATGAAGACCTACAAGACCTTCTAGAACTAATACTGATAAAAGATGTCTTTTCATCATAGGGGACTGGAATGCAAAAGTAGGAAGTCAAGAGATACCTGGAGTAACAGGGAAGTTTGGATTTGGAGTACAAAATGAAACAGGGAAAAGGTTAACAGAGTTTTGAGAAGAGAATGCACTGGCCATAGCAGCACCCTCCTCCAACAACACAAGAGGTGGCTCTACAGATGGACATCACCAGAAGGTTAATACCAAAATCAAATTGATTATATTCTTTGCAGCTAAAAAATGGAGAATCTCTATACAGTCAGCAAAACAAGACTGGGAACTGACTGTGGCTCAGATCATGAACTCCTTATTGCAAAATACAGACTTAAATTTAAGAAAGTAGGGAAAACAACTAGGCCAACCAGGTATGATGTAAATCAAAGCCCTTATGATTTTACAGCATGTCAAATATATTCAAGTGATTGGATCTGATAGACAGAATGCCTGAAGAACTATGGATGGAGGCTCATAACATTGTACTGGAGGCAGTGATCTAGACCATCCCCAAGAATAATAAATGCAACAAGGCAAAAGAATTACCTGAGGAGGCCTTACAAATAGCTGTGAAAATAAGAGAAGTGAGAGACAAAGGAGAAAAGTAAAGATATACTCATCTAAATGAACAGTTCCAAAGAATAACAAAGAGAGATAAGAAAGCTTTCCTAAGTGATAACTGCAAAGAAATAGAGGAAAGCAATAGAATGGGAAAGACTAGAAGTCTCTTCAGGAAAATTAGAGATACCAGGGAAAGATTTCATGAAAGGTAGGTCCAATAAAGGACGAAAATGGTATGTACCTAACAGAAGAAGAAGGTATTAAGAAAAGATGGCAAGAATAAACAGAAGAACCATATGAAAAAAGAGATCTTAATGACCCAGATAACCATAATGACGAGATCACTCACCTAGAGCCAGATATCCTGGAATGTGAAGTTAAATGGGCCTTTGGAAGCATCACTATGAACAAAGCTAGTGGAGGTGATGGAATTTCTGCTGAGCTATTTGAAATCCCAAAAGATGATGCTGTTAAATTGCTGCCCTCAATATGCCAGCAAATTTACAAAACTCAGCAGTGGACACAGGGCTGAAAATGGTCAGTTTTCATTCTATTCCCAAAGAAAAGCAACGCCAAAATATGTTCAAACTACCACACAATTGTGCTCATTTCACATGCTAGCAACCTAATGCTCAAAATTCTCTAGGCTAGGCTTGAACAGTACATGAACCAAGAACTTCTGATGCTCAAGCTGGATTTAGAAAATACAGAGGAATCAGAGATCAAATTGTCAGCCTCCTTTGGATCATAGAAAGGCAAGCGAACTCCAGAAAAACTTCTGCTTCATATACTGTATTAAAGCCACACTAAAGGCTGTGTGGATCACAATGGCCTTGGAAAATTCTTAAAGGGGTGAGAATACCAGAATACCACCTTACCTGCCTTCTGAGAAACCTGTATACAGGTGAAGAAACAACAGTTACAACAGACATGGAGCCATGGACTAGCTCAAAATTGGGAAAGGAGTATGCCAAGGCCATATATTGTCACCCTGCTTATTTAACTTATATGCAGAGTACATCATGGGAAATGCTAAGCTGGATGAAGTACAAACTGGGATCAAGATACTGGGAGAAATATCAATAACCTCACATATGCAGATGACACCACCCTTATGGCAGAAAGCAAAGTGGAACTTAAGTTGATGAAGGTGAAAGAGGAGAGTGAAAAAGCTGGCTTAAACTCAACATTCAGAAAATGAAGTTCATGGCAACTTGTCCCATCACATATGGCACATAGATGGGGAAACAATAGAAACAGTAGCATAACTTTATTTCCTTGGGCTCCAAATTCACTGCAGACGGTGACTGCAGCCACGAAATTAAAAGACGCTTGCTCTTTGGAAGAAAAGCTATGATCAACCTAGCTGCTGCTAAGTTGCTTAAGTCCTGTCTGACTTTATGCAACCCCATAGATGGCAGCCCATCAGGCTCCCCTGTCCCTGGGATTCTCCAGGCTAGAACATTGGAGTGGGTTGCCATTTCCTTCTCCAATGCATGAAAGTGAAAAGTGAAAGTGAAGTCACTCAGTCGTGTCCGACTCTTCTCGACCCCATGGAGTGCAGCCTACCAGGCTCCTCCATCCATGGGATTTTCCAGGCAAGAGTACTGGAGTGGGGTGCCATCTCCTTCTCCGATAATCAACCTAGACAGCATATTAAAAAACAGAGACATTACTTTGCTAACAAAGGTCCATCTAGTCAAAGCTATGGTTTTTCCTTTAGTCATGTATGGATGTGAGAGTTGGATCATAAAGAAGGCTGAGCTCTGAAGCTTTTGAACTGTCGTGTTAGAGAAGACTCTTGAGAGTCCCTAGGCCTGAAAGGAGATCAAACCAGTCAATCCTAAAGACAATCAATACTGAATATTCATTGGGAGGACTGATATTGCAGCTGAAGCTCCAATACTTTGGCCACGTGATATGAAAAGCCAAATACCTACATTTATAAATTCCTTAGAAAATACCCTGATGCAGGGAAAGATTGAGGGCAGGAGGAGTAGGAAAGGACAGAGTATGAGATGGTTGGGTGGCATCACTGACTCAATGGACATGAGTTTGAGCAAGCTCCTGGAGATAGTGAAGGACAGGGAAGCCTGGCATGCTACAGTCCATGGGGTCGGAAGGAGTCGGACACAACTGAGCAGCTGAACAGCTACAATTTTCTCCTGACTTGAAATTTGTCCTTAGAAATCTGCTGATAGCCTAATAAGGATTCTTTTGTAGGTTACTTTCTTTTTTACCCCTGGCTGCTTTTAATATCTCTTTTTATAGATTTTTGACATTTTCATTATAATGTTCATTGGAAGACATATGAACTGGGAGAAAATACTTGCAAATTATACAACTAATAAGGGTTTTATTTCCAAAATATCCAAAGAGCTCATATAACTCAATAATAGAACAACAAATACAACCCAATAAAAAATGGGCAGAAGTCCTCAATAGATATATCACTAAAGAAGACAACAAATGGCCAACAGACACATAAATAAATGCTCAATGTTGCTAATTATTCAGTTCAGTTCAGTTCAGGCGCTCAATCACGTCCGACTCTTTGTGACCCCATTAATTGCAGCACGCTAGGCCTCCCTGTCCATCACCAACTCCCGGAGTTCACTCAGACTCATGTCCATCGAGTCAGTGATGCCATCCAGCTATCTCATCCTCTGTCATCCCCTTCTCCTTCTGCCCCCAATCCCTCCCAGCATCAGAGTCTCTTCCAATGAGTCAATTCTTCGCATGAGGTGGCCAAAGTACTGGAGTTTCAGCTTTAGCATCATTCCTTCCAAAGAAATCCCAGGGCTGATCTCCTTCAGAATGGACTGGTTGGATCTCCTTGCAGTCCAAGGGACTCTCAAGAGTCTTCTTCAACACCACCTTCAAAAGCATCAATTCTTCAGCGTTCAGCTTTCTTCATAGTCCAACTCTCACATCCATACATGACTACTGGAAAAACCATAGCCTTAACTAGACGGACCTTTGTTGGCAAAGTAATGTCTCTGCTTTTGAATATGCTGTCTAGGTTGGTCATAACTTTCCTTCCAAGGAGTAAGTGTTTTTTAATTTCATGGCTGCAGTCACCATCTGCAGTGATTTTGGAGCCCCCCAAAATAAAGTTGGACACTGTTTCCACTGTTTCCCCATCTATTTGCCATGAAGTGATGGGACCAGATGCCATGATCTTCGTTTTCTGAATGTTGAGCTTTAAGCCAACTTTTTCACTCTCCTCTTCACTTTCATCAAGAGGCTCTTTAGTTCCTCTTCACTTTCTGACATAAGGGTGGTGTCATCTGCATATCTGAGGTTATTGATATTTCTCCCGGCAATCTTGATTCCAGCTTGTGTTTCTTCCAGCCCAGCGTTTCTCATGATGTACTCTGCATATAAGTTCAATAAGCAGGGTGACAATATACAGCCTTGACGTACTCCTTTTTCTATTTGGAACCAGTCTGTTGTTCCATGTCCAGTTCTACCTGTTGCTTCCTGACCTGCATATAGGTTTCTCAAGAGACAGGTCAGGTGGTCTGGTATTCCCATCTCTTTCAGAATTTTCCACAGTTTATTGTGATCCACACAGTCAAAGGCTTTGGCATAGTCAATAAAGCAGAAATAGATGTTTTTCTGGAACTCTCTTGCTTTTTCAATGATCCAGCAGATGTTGGCAGTTTGATTCTCTGGTTTGTCTGCCTTTTCTTAAACCAGCTTGAACATCTGGAAGTTCACAGTTCACGTACTGCTGAATCCTGGCTTGGAGAATTTTGAGCATTACTTTACTAGGGTGTGAGATGAGTGCAGTTGTGTGGTAGTTTGAGCATTCACGCAGATCCCTGGTTCTGGAGTAAAGGAAAGTATGTATAGTGTTTAAGGAAACATGGAATCTAACTCGTTCATTCATGAAACCATTTACACACTTAGGTGTATGTTCTAAGTTTTTATTTTCAAATGAAAAATTCCAGGTAGATATTTTGCAAAATGAGGTTGAATTTAAAAAGTGCTTTGTGCCAAAAATCTCATACCTAACTCTCAGTGCTTTACCAGAATTTATACTGTTAATAATCTCTTTCCTCTCCAACAGGGTAGATGAAAGAGGATTGTAAATGCATTAGTGCTAGAGCCCCTTCCAGGTGGGACTGGTCATGGGATCTTTTCCATGTCCCTGCACGTGGGTGGCAAGTTCGAGCTGGTGGCTGCAGGACCCCTGCCCTGAGCAGCGTGGCCACCCCACACCCCACAGCCAGGGCCTTTTGCTGTTGACAACACAATTCTGAACTTTTAGGATTATACTAGCAATTTTTAAAAACAGACAAGAGGTGATTTTTTTTTTTTTTTGTCTTAAACCACATTACGGATTTTATAATGTCCTGCAACTCTAAAGCTTCTTTTTGTTTACACATTTTTGTATGTTTTTTTCTGATTATAATTTTAAAATTTCTATAACCTTCAGATTGCATAGAACTTTCTCAAGAACTCTGTCAGCACCAAATACAAAGTAATTTAAGAAGAGATTTTAATATGTAATCTTGTGGCAGAGCATACATTTTGTGATTTGTATAGTAGCTTTCCAATGCAGATAAATAATTGCATGAACTGTACTAAAACTGGTTATCATTCATCAATGACTTGTTTTTAACACCTTGCAAGAAATGCAAACCAAAACTGAAAGTTTTGCAAGCTTGAAGTACCACCTGAAACTGGTCAACCTGTTCATTATTTTTAAAAATGTCTACAATTAACAAATACTGGAGAGGGTGTGGAGAAAAGGAAAACCTTCACTGTTGGTGGTGATGTAAATTGGTGCAACCACTATGGAAAAGATTACGGATGTTCCTCAAGGAACTAAAAATAGAATTGCCATATGATCCAGTAATCTGACTTTTGAGTATATATCTGGACAAAACTATAATTCAAAAGGATAAATTCAACTCTATCTTCATAGCAGCACTCTTCACAGTACCCAAGACATGGAAGCAACATAAATATCCATCAACAGATAAATGGCTACAGAAGATGTGGTACATATATATGAAATGGAATACTACTTGGTATTAAAAAATAATGAAATACTGCCATTTGCAGCAACACGGATGGACCTAGAGAGTTTCATACTAAGTGAATAAATTCAGAAAGAGAAAGACATATCATATGATATCACTTGTATGTGGAGTCTAAAACATGGCACAAATGAACTTAAACAGAAACAGACTCACAGATATAAAGTACAGACTTTGTGGTTGCCAAGGGGAAGGGGAGAATGAGTTGGATGAATTGACAGTTTGAGATTAGCAAATGCAAATCATTATATATATGTATAACTGAATCACTTTGCTGTATGTCAGAAACTAACACAAAATTATAAATCAAATATACTTCAATAAAATAGATTAAAAACAAGCATAATGTGACTTAGAGAAGGTCTTCTGGCATTGAGATAATAGAGTGTTGTAGTAGCTTCATGGATTGTATGTAAAAGTTCTTTCCCAGGTCTGTGAAGTTCTCAGTTATTATTTCTTTTCTTTTCTTTTTTTCTTTATTTTATTCTTTTATTTTTTAGAGGATACTTGCCTTACAGTGTCGTGTTTGTTTCTACAGTACAAAAATGCAAATCAGTCATAATGTGTGTGTGTGTTTGTATACATCTCCCCTCCCTCTTGATCCTCTCTTTGCCCCCCCAAACCCATCCCTCTAGGTCATCACAGAGCATGGGATCCCTCTGTCATTAGGTAGTGCAAAAGTAATTGCGGTTTCAGATGTTGAATTTCCAATCATTATAACTAGGCTCAAACACATCTTTATTAATCAAAATAGGAACCATTACAATCAAAACATTTTTGCCAATGAGAAATAAGTTTGTATGTAGCATAAACAATCCATGCTTCAGGATTCAACGGACTCTTGGAAAGCATTTTATGTATCCTGCTAGTTGTGGAAGTGCTTTTCCCCTGCAAAAAGTTGTAGAGGTGCTTGAAGAAGTGATGTCAGGTGAATATAGTGGATGAGGCAAAACTTCATAGCCCAGTTTGTTCAACTTTTGAAGCATTGGTTGTGCAACGTGTAGTTGGGCAGGCATTGTCATTGAGAAGAATTGGGCTCTTTCTATTGACCAATACTGGCTACAGGTGTTGCAGTTTTTGGTTCATCTCATCAATTTGCTGAGCGTACTTCTCAGATTTGCCATGATTTAGAAAGCTGTAGTGGATCAGACCAGCAGCAGACCACCAAACAGTGACCATGACCTTTTTCTGGGTGCACATTTGGCTTTGGGAAGTGCTTTGGACCATCTTCTTGGTCCAATCATTGAGCTGGTCTTCATCACCAGTTGTCATATAAAATCCACTTTTTGTCACACATCTCAATACAATCAAGAAATGGTTCGTTGTTGTATAGAATAAAAGAAGACAAAACTTCAAAACACGGTTTTTTTTATTTCCACCCAGTTCATGTGGCATCCACTTATTGACCTTTTTCACCTTTTCAATTTGCTTCAAGTGCCAAATAACATAGAATAGCTGATGCCGAGTTCTCCAGCAACTTCTCCTGTTGTTGTAAGAAGATTGGCTTTGATGGTGGCTCTCATTGGTTGTTGTCAACTTCTGATAGTCAGCCACTACACTTCTTATTTTCAAAACTTTGTAAACTTCTTGAAACACCACTGCACTGTACTTTTGTTAGCAGTTCTGGGGTCAAATGCATTGTTCATGTTGTGAGTTCTCTTCACTGCTTTACAACCTATTTTTGATTCAAATAAGAAAACCACTCAAATTTGTTTTTTGTCTAACATTATTTAAATAATAATAAAACAAATATAAAATACACAGCAAGTAATAAATCATTAGCAAAAGAATAAAGCAAGACATGTGCTTTAAAATGGTATATAACATAATCACATTTAAGAATATATTCCAATATCAAGTGGTAAATTCCAACAATGCAAAAACTAAAATTACCTTCACACCAACCTAATGTATAGCAGCTTCTCACTAGTCATCTATTTTACACATGATAGTGTATATATGTCTTTAAACTCTATACCTCCTTCCCCTTCTCTTCTCCTTTTAGGACACTGATTATTCTAATTTTTGCCTCTCTTATAGACTCTGATAACTCTCATATTTTCTTCACTTTTAAAATGTCCTACTTCTTTCTCTTCATCTCACTGAGTTATTGCTGTATTTCTATCCTCCAAGTCACTTATTCTTTCTTCCATCTTGTTTGTCCTACTACTGATTTGCTTTCTTACATTCTTCGCTTCATCAAATTCTTCAGTCAGTTCCAGATTTCTGTTTGGTTCTTTTTTATAATTGCAACCTCTTTCATAAAGAATTCCTTCGGTTTATCAATTTTATTCCTGAGTTCATTGAATTGTGTTATGAGGTTTCTTGTACTTCATTGAATTTCTTCATAATAGCTATTTTGGAATTCTTTATCAGTTAGATCACAATATTCTGTGCCTTTAAGTTCAGTTGCTGGATAATTATGATTTCCTTTGATATATTTTTTCCTTTATGGTTTTAGTGTTTGTAGGTATGTGCTTTGGATTTAGCATTTGAAGTAACAGATAGCCCCTTAATTAAGTTTTTGATACCTTCTTTGTTTTGTGCAATTTAGCAGGCTGGCTATTAGCAATACTTCTTTTGTCTTCCAGAAGGTGGCATTATAGCTCATGTTTGTGGTTTCTCCCTTGCCCATGGACTTTGATTGTTTCTGAGTTCATTCTGTGTCTACCAGAGCTTACATTCATAAGTGCACTCAGAAGCATCACAAGGGCCTGGCAGCAGAGTGGGGTGAATTGTGGATTTAGCTCATCAGGTGTTCATGGTACCCATAGGCCTGGCGGAGGCATCCTTGAGTAGAGGTATTTTCTAGAGTTTTCTGAGCACAGTTCCTTCTGAAGTCCTGAAGTAAACATCAGGGAACACATTCTTTTAATGCTCTTTGATATCTTATCTGCTGCCTCACTTACTCCAGACATGAAGGCCCTCCTCAGCAACTCAAATGCTTTTGGAGAGAAAGGGGTTGTTTCAGTTACAACCTGCACATCTGGGTATCTGGACAGTCGCTTACCAATTTCACTTTTTACCTCTTTCATGGAAACATTCACCACTTTATACCTTCTCTGCCAAAAAAGTTGATGCTGCTGTGGTCAAATGCCCAGACTCTTGAAGTATCATCCTGGTGAAGGGGGCTGCCTTGGTGTGTTCTTCCCTCTCTTCTGTATCCAAAGTTGTCTCTAACCCATTCTGATGGGTGTGTGGGAATCCCCCTTCAGGCAGGCTGAACTTTCACAAATTCTCTCCTGCCTATGGATAGCTGCTCAGTTTTGCACTATCTAGGTTCTTTTATCTCCCTCACCCGGATTACCTTAAGTGAGAATGAGGCTGATATACAGATTCCTTGGATTTACAATCTAGTTATACTCTAGTTGTAAAGATTGTCTTTCTTTCAGGGTTTTATTCACTCATGGTACCATGCAGTTACATATATCTGAGGCCATTCTCAGAGGGGAAAATTGGGAGAAAAAGATAAAATTGTAAAGACAGTCTCTGAACCACAGAATCTCCTTTTCCCTTTTCTTCAACAAAAAAGATGAATTTTCTCTTGTAGCTTTAGGTACCACTGTACCACAGCTGCTACAGTACAACTCTATGATTGAGGCTACTCTTGATGCAAGGCCTGGAGAGAACCAGAGGGGGAAAAAATAAAAACAAGGCTTATTTCAACACTCTCTGGCTCAAGATGACCTTCTTTTCCAATCTTACTGCCAGCAAGACATGTTTCTTTCAGAGTTTTTGCTGTCCCTGCCTGCTGTGTAGTTCTGCACTAGGCCTGACTTAAGGACAAAGCCAAGAAAGGAAAATGTGGATAAAACCCAGTAAACTCACTCCCATAGGGATCATTCGGGTTTTAATTCCTTCATTAATCTACTCACTGTTATTAACTATTTAAAGTTTTCAGGTAGTTGCTTTTTGCATTTTTGTCCAGATATTTTAGTTGAAATCATAGGTGAGATAGACTGTAGTGGCCCACCAGAAAATTTTGTAGGATTATTTTTAATTGAAATTTTAATTTAGATAATTGTAGATTTACATGCAATTGTAAGAAGTAACACAGAAAGATTCCTTGTGCACTTTGTCTAGGTTATCATTATGGTGACATTTTGCAAAACTATAGCATAATATTGGAGATACTGACATTGATACAATCTAAGAATTGATGCTTTTGAACTGTGTGCTGGAGAAGACTCTTAAGAGTCCCTTGGACTGCAAGGAGATCAAATCAGTTAATTCTAAAGAAAATCAACTGTGAATATTCATTGGAAGGACTGATGCTGAAGCTGAAGCTACAATACTTTGGCTACCTGATGTGAAGAGCCGACTCATGGGAAAAGTCCCTGATGCTGTGAAAGATTGAGGGCAGGAGGAGAAGGTGGTGAGAGAAGATGAGATGGTTGGATGGCATTACTGACTCAATGAACATGAGTTTGAGCAAATTCCAGGAGATAGTGAAGGACAGGGAAGCCTGGCATGTGCATTCCATGGGGTTGCAAATAATCAGACTTGACATAGTGACTGAACAGCAGCAACAGTAGATCTTATTCAGATTTCTTCAGATTTTTAATCATTTGTGTGTGTGTCTAGGTGATGAAGGTGAAAGGGGAGAGTGAAAAGCTGGCTTATAACTCAGCATTCAAAAAATGGAAATTATGGCATCCAGTCCCATCATTTCATGGCAACTAGACAGGGAAAGCAGTGGACAGACTATATTTATAATGTAAACAGTGACAGACTATATTTTCTTGGGCTCCAAAATCACTGCAGATGGTGACTTGCAGCCATGAAATTAAAAGACACTTCTTGGAAGGAAAGCTATGACCAAGCTATACAGCATATTAAAAAGCAGAGACATTACTTTGCCAACAAAGGTCTGTCTAGTCAAAGCTATGGTTTTTGCAGTAGTCATGAATGGATGTGAGTGTTGACTACAAAGAAAGTTGAGTGCCAAAGAATTGATGCATATGAACTGTGGTGTTGGAGAAGACTTTTACAAATCCCTTGGAGTGCAAGGAGATCCAACCAGTCAATACAAAAGGAAATCAGTCCTGAATATTCATTTGTGACTGATGCCGAAGCTACAATACTTTGGCTACCTGATGAAAAGAGCTGACTCATTAGAAAAGATCCTGATGATGGGAAAGATTGAAGGCAGGAGGAGAAGGGGAAGACAGAGGACAAGATGGTTGAAAGGCATCGCTGATTAGATGGACATGAGTTTGAGCAAGCTCTAAGAGATGGTGAAAGACAGAGAAGCCTGGCGTGCTGCTGTCCATGGAGTTGCAAAGAGTCGGACATGACTGATTGACTGAAAGACAACAACTAGGCATGCATACTGCTGCTGCTACTTTGTTGCTTCAGTCGTCTCTGGCTCTGTGTGATCCTTTGGACTGTAGTCCTCCAGGTCCTCTGTCCATGGACTTCTCCAAGAGAGAGTACTGGACTGGGTTTCCATGCCCTCCTCCAGTGGATCTTTCCAACACAGGGATGGAACCCAAGTCTCCTGCAATGCCAGCAGATTCTTTACCACTGAGCCACCAAGGAAGCCCCTAGGTGTGTATATTTAGTTCTATAATATTGTTTCAATGGTATAGATTCCTATAGACACATCACAGTCAAATTACGGATAGTCTCAACATCCCTGTTTCATGCCGGAGACAAGTTAGTGATCCATTCCAAGGATTTATCATGTTACTCTTTTATAACCAAACCTACTACCCCCCTGTCTCTTTCCTCTATTTCAAACCTAACCTAAAATTTTATTTCAAAAATATCATTTAAGTGGAGTAATACACTGTGTAACATTTTCTTATTGGCCTTTTATTTTTTTCCATTCAGCATAATTAATTGGATATTCATTCAAGTGGTTTCATGTTTCAATAATTTGTTCTATTTTATTGCTGAGTAGTACTACTTTAGTCTTTATTCTTTTATCATTCACCAATTGAGACACATCCAGGCTGATTCCAGTTTTAAGATATTATAAATAAATATGCTATGGTCATTAGTTTATAGGATTCTTTGGGAACATTAGTTTTCTTTTCTTTTTTTTAAAAATAAATGCCTAGGTGTCCAATTGCTAGGTCAAGTGATGGTCACACTTTAGTTTTTAAGAAACTGTCAAACTATTTTCCATAGTGGCTGTAATATCTTGCAGTCCAATCCAAATTGTGTGAGTGACTGGCACATGTGTGTCATCATTTGGTATTGTAAATATTTTTTATTTTAGTCATTCTGGTACATATATCATGATATGTCATTGTGGTTTAGTATGCATTTCCCTGATTGAAAATTATATTGAACATCTTTTCATCTGTTCATCTGCCATTTGTGTATCATTAGTAAAATTTGTTTTTACATATATTTTCCCTATTTTATAATTGTATATTTTTCTTTGCTGTTCAGTTGTTTTTAAAAGAGTTTCTTTGACAGAATTCATATATCATCCAATTCACTCATAAAGTATGCAGTTCAATGAGTTTTCTTATATTCATAGACATGTATAATCATTATCATTCAACTTTAGAATATTTTCATCAATAAAGAAAAGAATCAAATATTTTTAAAACTATTTCCTCCTATTCATCTTCCTATTTGTCTTACCCAACTTATATCCAAGCAGACACTAAACTACTTTCTGATACACCTAGGGTTCTTACTTCAATCTAGCTTAAAAAAATTTTTTTTGGCCATGCTGCATGACATGGTGGCATGCAGAATTGTAGTTTCTAATCAGGGATTTATCCTGGGCCCATTGCATTGGAAGTGCAGAGTCGTAACCACTGGACTGCCAGGGAAGTCCAACTGTAGTCTACTTTCTGTCTCTATGCATGCTTATACGCTCAGATGCTAAGTCATTATTGACTCTTTGTGATGCCATGGACTGTAATCCATCAGGATCCTCTGTCCATGAGATTTCCCAGGCAAGATTATTGAGGTAGATTGCCATTTCCTTCTCCAAGGGATCTTCCTGACCCAGAGATTGAACCTATGTCTCTTGCACTGGTAGACAGATGTTTTATCACTGACCCACCTGGGAAGCCCTCTATTTCTATAGATTTTACTATTGTGAAATTCCTATGAATGAAATCATATAGTATGTGGTCTTTTGTGACTGATTTTTTTCCTTTAAGGAAAATCTCTAGCAAAGCTTTGTTTTAATGTTGCTTTGTCTGATAATAGTATAACCACTCCAGTTTTCCTGTTGTTTGCATAATATGTAGTTTAGCAATTTTAGTTTCAATTTGTGCTTTTTAAATCAAAAATTTGTTTTCTATACACAACGTATAGTTGGATCATGTTTTTAATCTATCTTTTGGTTAGATTATTTGTGCCATTCACATTTAAAATTATTACAAGTATAGTTGGATTTACCTCTGCCATCTTTTTGTTTTCCATATCTTTCATATCTTTATTATTAATCTCCTCTTCCTTCACCAACTTATTTGTGTTGAGTGAATATTTTCTAATGTAGCATTTACTTTCATTAATGATTTTTTCTTAATATTTTGAATTATTTTTTAGTGGTTGCTTTTGTGTTCACCATATCCCTTATTAGAACCAGTTTCAGATCTTTAGTAAATTCCAAGATTATATACTGAAATGTTATGCTTGTATACCTATATTCACTTTTCTTCTTTGTTATATTTTGGTGTACACTATTGACACTATGAATGCAATAATATATGGTTATAATTATTGTTACCTATTTATGTCATTAAATTGTCTATTATGTTATTTTCTAAGGGCACCCCACTCCAGTACCCTTGCCTAGAAAATCCCATGGATGGAGGAGCCTGGTAGGCTGCAGTCTATGGGGTCCCAAAGAGTCCGACACTACTGAGTGACTTCACTTTCACTTTCATGCATTGGAGAAGGAAATGGCAACCCACTCCAATGTTCTTGCCCAGAGAATCCCAGGGACAGGGGAGCCTGGTGGGCTGCTGTCTATGGGGCCACACAGAGTCAGACATGACTGAAGTGACTTAGCAGCAGCAGCAGCAAGCCCACTGCAACTTTGTTTATATCCAATTACTCTGTGCTGTTATTGGCAATTACCCATACATTAATTTCTGTGTGTCACAGACCAAGTAATACATTATATATAATATGTTTATATATAAAATGAATTATTTATATTTAGTCCCATATTTTACTACTTTTTTCTCTTAACTCATTTAAAAATCAGTATTCTAAAACAATATATATAGGAGGAGATCACAATAGCACAGTAGGAGGATGCTGAGCTCACCTTACCCCATGAACACATCAAAAATACATCTACACGTGGAACAGTTCTCACTGGAATATAAACTAGAGACTGTCAGAAAGACTTTTACATAACCATGGCTATAAGGAAAGGTCCACATGGAGTTGGATAAGAATAGAAGAGAAACAGTTTGGGACCTATGCTCCTAGGTGAGGACATAGAAGAGGAGAGGGATATCTTGGGTTCAGAGATTCTACCCCAGGAAGTGAGCAGTTTGAACTATGTATTGGGCACCACAACCCTGGGGTATGGCACCAGGACTGAGTCACCTTAGCTGGTTTGAAGACCAGTAGGACTTACTAGAGGGATGAAAGAAACTGAGATTGCACTTGTAAAGAGCACACATATGCTTACTTACTCCCAGGTACAAGGAGGAGGGAGAAGATTGAAAGTGCTTGCAACTCTAGTCATTTTCCCATGACCACTTCAGTATATGAGTTCCTCTTCTGGCACTGAGTGCCTGCTCTGGAACATTTAGCCCAGAGCAGCTCCACACTAGGGCAAAGGCTAACATTGCTAAAGAGAGTGCAGTTTGGGAGGACAGAGCCAACTGAAACTTGGCACAGCATCCAAATAAGGCAAGGGTGTCCATTACTGGCATTCACTTGGCAGCAGGTTAGGAGAGGTTTGGAACTCTGCCTAATGGGCCAGGACCCCCAAGCATGTGTGTAGGCCAATGCTGAAGACCCACTCTGGCTCTACTGGCTCTGGAGCAGCTTCATAAAAGGGAGAAGCCTGCCACTACTGAAGAGAGTATGCAATTGTTAGAGATGAAGCAGTTTGGACTTGGCACAACAGCCAAACTGAGCAAGAATGACCATTGCTGGCATTCTTGGCGGCATCTGATAGGGAGCAATCTGGAGTTCACTGGTGTTCTGAGACTGCCGTAGACCAGGCCACATCCCATGCTGAGCATGCACTCTGGCCCCTGTTTGGACCAGTGCTGCTCCCCTCTGGTGAGAAAGTGCTATGTCTGGGTGGAGAGAGAGCACACATATTGAGGGAATAAACCAGATCAGATTGATTCTCAGGACTTCAGCTTCAGCACTTTAAGACCTAGTTCTGTCCATGATAGTTTAGAAAAGAAACTCTGGTTTACACCTGGATCAGGATATATCCATTCTATCTCCAGCCCTATCATCCACCAAGGTGATAGCTGTCAGTCAACACTGGGGCAAGAAGTGACCCATTCTAACTTCAGATCCAACACTCGCAGCAAAACCACGGAACACTGGTAGACTGCATAAAGATACTTCCACACAAGGACACCATATTAAGAACAAGATAGGTAACTATTTCAACTAACTTAACAGAGACACAGAAAGTTAAGCAAAAAGAGAGGACAGAAATTTGTCCCAAATCAAAAAACAAAGGAAAAATCCTTAAAAACTAATGAAACAGAGGTAATTTACCAAATAAATGATTCAAAAAATTAGCAATAAGTATGCTAACTGAAATAGGGAGGAGAATAGATGAACATGGGGAGAATTTTAACAAGGAATTAAAAAATATTAAAATGAGAAACTGTCAATCTGAACAATACAATAACCAAAATAAAAAGCACACAAAATAAATAAAATGCAGACTATATGAAACAAGAGAAACATAAGTAATCTGGAAAACAGAATAATGGAAATCACCCAATAAGAACAACCAGTAAATAAATAAATGAAATGATAGTTCATATGACGTTGGGGACAATAACAAGCATTATTGGGTGCCAGAGACAATGGCTGAAAATGTATTTGATGAAATGATGGCTGAAAACTTCCAAAACCCAAAGGAAATAGATATTCTGGTACAAGAATTACAGAGATCACAAAAAGATAGACCCAAAGAGACTCACATCAAGACATGTTATAACTAAAATGACAATTTTTCAAGGGAAAGAGAGATTTTTAAATGCAGAAAGAGGAAAAAAAAAAAAAAAAAGAGTCACACCCAAGGGAATCCCCATAAGGTTATCAGATGATTTTTCTGCAGAAACTTTGCAGGCCATAAAGGAATGGCATGATATATTTAAAGTGCTAAAAGGGAAAAACCTACAAACTAAGATACTCTGTGGAGCAAGTCTAACATTCAGAATTAAAGGAGATATAAGGAACTTAGACAAGAAAAAGCTAAGAATTTGTAACTATTAAACTGACCCAATGAAAAGTGTAAAAGTGTCTTTTCTAAGTGGAAAAGAAATATTTACAATAAGAAGTAAGAATTCATAAGACATCCCACTAGTAAAGGCAAATATATAATAAAGACTATGGAACAATCAATTTATAAAAGGTAGTATGAAGATTAAAAGACAAAAATTATAAAACTGACCATCTACAATAAAGAGGTAGCAAAAAACAAAAGATGTAAAATATTATATCAACAAAAACAAAAGACATGGAGGCAAGTAAAAATGTAGAGCTCTTATAATGTTTTTTAGTTTAACTGTCAGTTTAAAACAAGTAGTTTTATTCATAAGACAATGTATAAAACAATGGATAAAGCCAAAAGAAGAATAAAACTGCAAAAGAATCCATAAAATTAGCAATAAAATGTCAATAAATACATACCTATCAAAAATCACCTTTAGGACGTGTGATCACCTTCTCTTGTGAGAAAACTGAAATCACAAATAAGTGTTGAATGATAATCAACAGGAAGATGCAGGAGTCAACTGAAAAGGTACCCCACATCCAAAAACAAAGGAGAAACTACAATAAGATGGTAAGAGGGGCACAATCATGATAAAATCAAATCCTATACCCACTAGGGGGGGCGATTCACAAACTGGAGAATAATAATACCTAAGAAGTTCTCCTACTGTTGTGAAGGTTCTGAGCTACACATCAGGCTTCCCAGCCTCGGGATCTGGCAAAGGGACTTGGAATCCCTAGGGAATCTGACTCTGACAGCAAGATTTGATTACAGGAGTTCCATGAGACCCTGGGGGAAACAAAGACTCCACTTTTGGAAGACAAAAATTAAGTCTTGTGCACACCAAGACCCGGGGGAAGGGAGCAGTGACTCCACAGGAGACTGACCAAACCTACTTGCCAATTTTGAGGGTCTATGTTGGAGGAGTGTGTGGGTCAGAAGTGGTTTGCTGCAGGAATAGGGGCACTGGAGCAAAAGTACTGGAAGGAGGCCCTTGGCATAAGTCCTCTTAGAGGTGGACATTAACCCTACCATAAAGCCCCTAGACCCTAGAGCTGGGTTGCCTCAGGCTAAACAACTAACAGGGAGAGAGCACAAACTCATCCATCAGTAGATAATAACATTGAAGTTTTACTAAGTACAGCCCTGTAAAGCAGAGCAGGATTCAGATTTTGCCACCACCAGTACCTCCCAAGAGGAGGTTTACACAAGTCATTTAGCCTCATCCACCAGAGGGAAGACAGAAGAAATAAGAACCACAATCCTGAAGCACCTACAATGGAAACCACTTTACAGGAAGTAAATCAGAATGAAAAAGCAGAGGACTATATCCCAAATGATGGGACAAGATAAACCTCCAGGAAAGCTGCTAAATAAAATGGAGATAGGCAACCTTCCAGAAAAAGAATTCAGAATAATGACAGTGAAGATGATCCAGGATCTCAGAAACAGAATGGAGAAGATAGATACATGAAATGTTTACCAAAACCAAGTAGAATTAAATAACAAGCAAAGATGAATAAACTAGGAATCAGTGCAGAATAACTGAGGTAGAAGAATGGATAACTGATCTTGAGGACAGAATGGTGGAAATCACTGCAATATAACAGAATTAAAAAAAAAAAGAAGAAATGAAGACAGCCAGTGGCCACAGGAATGGAAAAGGTCAGCTTTTATCCCAATCAAAAGAAAGGCAATGCCAAAGAATGCTCAAACTACCACACAATTGCACTCATCTCACACGCTAGTAAAGTAATGCTCAAAATTCTCCAAGCCAGACTTCAGCAATACGTGAACCATGAACTTCCAGAAGTTCAAGCTGGTTTTAGAAAAGGCAGCGGAATCAGAGATCAAATTGCCAACATTTTCTGGATCATCAAAAAAGCAAGAGAGTTCCAGAAAAACATCTATTTCTGCTTTATTGACTATGCCAAAGCTTTTGACTGTGTGGATCACAGTAAACTGTGGAAAATTCTGAAAGAGATGGGAATACCAGATCACCTGATCTGCCTCTTGAGAAATTTGTATGCAGTTCAGGGAGCAAAAGTTAAAACTGGACATGGAACAACAGACTGGTTCCAAATAAGAAAAGGAGCAAGTCAAGGCTGTATATTGTCACCCTGCTTATTTAACTTATATGCAGAGTACATTACAGAAACGCTGGGCTGGAGGAAGCACAAGCTGGAATCAAGATTGCCAGGAGAAATATCAATAACCTCAGATATGGAGATGACACCACCCTTATGGCAGAAAGTGAAGAACTAAAGAGCCTCCTGATGAAAGTGAAAGAGGACAGTGAAAAAGTTGGCTTAAAGCTCAACATTCAGAAAACGAAGATCATGGTATCTGGTCCCATCACTTCATGGGAAATAGATGGGGAAACAGTGGAAATAGTCTCAGACTTTATTTTTTGGGGCTTCAAAATCACTGCAGATAATGACTGCAGACATAAAATAAAAAGATGCTTGCTCCTTGGAAGGAGAGTTATGACCAACCTAGACAGCATATTGAAAAGCAGAGACATTACTTTGCCAACAAAGGTCTGTCTAGTCAAGGCTATGGTTTTTCCAGTAGTCATGTATGGATGTGAGAGTTGGACTGTAAAGAAAGCTGAGCACTGAAGAAGTGATGCTTTTGAATTGTGGTGTTGGAGAAGACTCTTGAGAGTCCCTTGGACTGTAAGGAGATCCAACCAGTCCATCCTAAAGGAAATCAGTCCTGGGTGTTCACTAAAAGGACTGATGTTGAAGCTGAAACTCCAATACTTTGGCCACATGATGTGAAAAGCTGACTCATTTGAAAAGACCCTGATGCTGGGAAAGATTGAGGGCAGGAGGAGAAGGGGACGACAGAGGATGAGTTGGATAGCATCACCGACTCAATGGACATGAGTTTGGGTAAACTCTGGGAGTTGGTGATGGACAGGGAGGACTGGCGTGCTGTGGTTCATGGGGTTGCAAAGAGTCGGACACGACTGAGCGACTGAACTGAACTGAACTAAGAGATCTCTGGACAACATTAAATGCACCAACATTTGCATTGTAGGGGTCCCAGAAAGACAAGAGAGAGAGAAAAGACCTGGAAATATTTGAAGAAATAACAGCTGAAACATTCCCTAACATGGGAAAGGAAATAGTCAACCAAGTACAGGAAGTGCAGAGAGTCCCAGACAAGGTAAACCCAAGGAAGAACACATAGAGACACATGGTAATCAAAGCAACAAAATTAAAAACAAAGATAAAGTATTGAAATCAACAAGGAAAAAAATGACAAATAACATAAAAGGGAACTCCCATTAGGTTATCAGCTGATTTTTCAACAGACACTCTACAAGCCAGAAGAGAATGTCATCATACATTTAAAGTGATGAAAGGGAAGAACCTACAACCAAGAAAACTTGAAAAAGCAAGAATCTCTTTCAGATTTGATGGAGAAATCAAAAGTTTTCAGACAAGAAAAAGTTAAGAAAATTCAGCAGCACCAACAAACTTTACAAAAAATGCTAAAGAAACTTCTCTAGGCAAAAAACACAAAAGAAGGAAAAGATGTGCACAAAATAAACACAAAATAATTAAGAAAAAGGTAAGAAGATCATACGTATTGATAATTACCTTAAGTGTAAATGGATTAAATGCACCAAACAAAACCATAGACTGCTTGTGTACATGAAAACCTGTTCGTGTATGCACTTCCACTTACCGCATGTCTCTGCTCAACTCCCCACATTGTGTGTAATTATTTTATATTGTTAGATTAATCACATTTCAATTATGGCTTGTGATTTTAACTTTTATTTTGGTTCTGGCTATTAATTGGGAAAATTGATAAACATCTTTTAATACTGTGGTTATGTAGTTATTATTTGCTTGATACCATTGTATCATGATTGGTTGACAGAAAATAATAGAATTCTATATTAGTAAAGCGAAGTGAAAGTGAAAGTGTTAGTCACTCGATTGTGTCCTACTCTTTGTGACCCCATGAACTGTAGCCTGCCAGGCTCCTCTGTCCATGGGATTCTCCAGGCAAGAATACTGGAGTGGAATGCCATTTCTTTCTCCAAGGGATCTTCCCAACCCAGGGAACAAACTCAGGTCGCCAGCATTGCAGGCACATTCTTTACCATCTGAGCCACCAGGGAGGGCCAATATCAGTAAAAATACCATTACTAGAAAAATCTGTAATCACATTTTAAGATTCAGATGCATATCAGAATTATCTTGGAAGTTTTTGAAAAATATAAACGTCCAGGTATTGCTTTTTTCTCCAAAGTCCCAGATGTGTATCTAAGAGCAGCCATGTTTTAAAACAACTGGACTATATGATGATCATTTACTTTTATCTAATTTGTTTCACTTTTTCTATTTCATATTCAGTGCTATCATTTCATTTAAGATTTAGTTTATGTTTTACAATTTCTCCATCTCCTTTTTTGTTGTTCTTTCTCAAGACTTTATCAAACAAAGTAGAAAAGCTTGTGTGTGTGTGTGTGTGTGTGTGTGTGCGCGCTGTTCTTAGTTGCTCAGTCCTGTCTGACTCTTTGCAACCCCATGGACTGCAGCCCGCCAGACTCCTTTGTCCATGGGGATTCTCCAGGCAAGAATACTCGAGTGGGTGACCATACCCTCCACTAGGGGACCTTCCCAACTTAGGGATCAAAACGAGGTATCCCACATTGCAGGTGGATTCTTTACTATCTGAGTCACCAGGGAAGCCCAAGAATACTGGGGTGGGTAGCCTATCCATTCTCCAGGGGAACTCCCTATCCCCAATGGAACCGGGGTCTCCTGCAATGCTGGCAGAAACGGAGCTACCAGGAAGCCCATATGTTTATAGCATGCATAATATAATATATGTATTTCATGAAACTTATGAATTTTTACCTAAACAAAAATATTTTGAGTCCACTTTATTGACTTAGTATGAACAGAATGCTACATTTCAAATTTATATTCACTCAAAAATTTGATACAATTCCAGGTATTTTGGCATCTAGTATTTCTGCTGACAGTCTAGAAAGTTTATTATCTAATTATTTAAAAATTTTGAATTAGACTTGAAACTTCTATTCCAATTCTGAGAATATAAAGAAATACTATGTTTTTTTAAAAAGAAATCAACATGTCACACAGTAATTTAACTAAAGTACAGATTTAGTTCAAGTGTCACAAAATTTTATGCATGTCCATTAGTCAGCAAAAACAAGACCAGGAGCTGACTGTGGCTCAGACCATGAGCTCCTTATTGCCAAATTCAGACTGAAATTGAAGAAAGTAGGGAAAACCACTAGACCATTCAGGCATGACCGAAATCAAATCCCTTATGATTATACAGTGGAAGTGAGAAATAGATTTAAGGGCCTAGATCTGATAGATAGAGTGCCTGATGAGCTATGGAATGAGGTTCGTGACATTGTACAGGAGACAGGGATCAAGACCATCTCCATGGAAAAGAAATGCAAAAAAGTAAAATGGCTGCCTGGGGAGGCCTTACAAATAGCTGTGAAAAGAAGACAAGCGAAAAGCAAAGGAGAAAAGGAAAGATATAAACATCTGAATGCAGAGTTCCAAAGAATAGCAAGAAGAGATAAGAAAGCCTTCTTCAGCGATCAATGCAAAGAAATAGAGGAAAACAACAGAATGGGAAAGGCTAGACATCTCTTCAAGAAAATCAGAGATACCAAAGGAACATTTCATGCAAAGATGGGCTCGATAAAGGACAGAAATAGTATGGACCTAACAGAAGCAGAAGATATTAAGAAGAGATGGGAAGAATACACAGAAGAACTGTACAAAAAAGATCTTCACGACCCAGATAATCACGATGGTGTGATCACTCACCTAGAACCAGACATCCTGGAATGTGAAGTCAAGTGGGCCTTAGAAAGCATCACTATGAACAAAGCTAGTGGAGGTGATAGAATCCCAGTTGAGCTATTCCAAATCCTGAAAGATGATGCTGTGAAAGTGCTGCACTCAATATGCCAACAAATGTGGAAAACTCAGCAGTGGCCACAGGACTGGAAAAGGTCAGTTTTCATTCCAATCCCAAAGAAAGACAATGCCAAAGAATGCTCAAACTACCACACAACTGCACTCATCTCACATGCTAGTAAAGTAATGCTCAAAATTCTCCAAGCCAGGCTTCAGCAATATGTGAACTGTGAACTTCCTGATGTTCAAGCTGGTTTTTGAAAAGGCAGAGGAATCAGAGATCAAATTGCCAACATCTGCTGGATCATGGAAAAGCAAGAGGGCTCCAGAAAAACATCTATTTCTGCTTTATTGACTATGCCAAAGCCTTTGACTGTGTGGATCACAATAAACTGTGGGAAATTCTGAAAGTGATGGGAGTACCAGACCACCTGATCTGCCTCTTGAGAACTTTGTATGCAGGTCAGGGAGCAAAAGTTAGAACTGGACAGGGAACAACAGACTGGTTCCAAATAGGAAAAGGAGTACGTCAAGGCTATATATTGTCACCCTGTTTATTTAACTTATATGCAAAGTACATCATGAGAAACACTGGACTGGAAGAAACACAAGCTGGAATGAAGATTGCCAGGAGAAATATCAATAACCTCAGATATGGAGATGACACCACCCTTATGGCAGAAAGTGAAGAGGAACTAAAAAGCCTCTTGATGAAGGTGAAAGTGGAGAGTGAAAAAGTTGGCTTAAAGCTCAACATTCAGAAAACGAAGTTCATGGCATCCGGTTCCATCACTTCATGGGAAATAGGTGGGGTAACCGTGTCAGACTTTATTTTTCTGGGCTCCAAGATCACTGCAGATGATGATTGCAGCCATGAAATTAAAAGACGCTTACTCCTTGGAAGGAAAGTTATGACCAACCTAGATAGCATATTCAAAAGCAAAGACATTACTTTGCCAACAAAGTTTCATCTAGTCAAGGCTATGGTTTTTCCTGTGGGCATGTATGGATGTGAGAGTTGGACTGTGAAGAAGGCTGAGCACCGAAGAATTGAATCTTTTGAACTGTGGTGTTGGAGAAGACTCTTGAGAGTCCCTTGGACTGCAAGGAGATCCAACCAGTCCATTCTAAAGGAGATCAGCCCCGGGATTTCTTTGGAAGGAATGGTGCTAAATCTGAAACTCCAGTACTTTGGCCACCTCATGTGAAGAGTTGACTCATTGGAAAAGACTCTGATGCTGGGAGGGATTGGAGGCAAGAAGAGAAGGGGAAGACAGAGGATGAGATGGCCGGATGGCATCACTGACTCGATGGATATGAGTCTGAGTGAACTCTGGGAGTTGGTGACAGACAGGGAGGCCTGGCGTGCTGCGATTCATGGGGTCGCAAAAAGTCGGACACGACTGAGAGACTGATCTGATCTGATTATTTGTTTTCATACCTTATTCAAGGCTCCATGTTGCATTTAATTGGATTGTGCAACTTGAATTGCATAGAACAAATTTTGATAAATTCTCTTTACACTTCTATTCTATTGCAAACACTTTCTAATTTTCCTTTTATGACTTCTTAGATACACCTATCATTTAAAATGGGCATCTAATTTCCAAATACATGGGTTTTAAAATTAACTTTGACATTAATTTCTAATTTTGATATCAATTTCTCATTTAAATCCATTCTCTTCAATTACTCTGTGTTTTTTCAGTCTTCTAACTTTATTGAGGCTTTCAGTAGCTAAGTCAAACATCTCTCTTAGTAAATGTCACATTGCACTTGAAAATATGTGCGTGCATGCATGCTAAGCCACTTCATTCTTGTTCGACTTTTTGTGACCCTATGAATTCTAGCCCTTCAGGCTCTTCTGTATGGAATTATCCTGGAAAGAATACTGGAGTGGGTTGCCATGCCCTCCTCTAGAGGATTTTCTCAATCCAGTGACTGAACCTACATCTCATGTATCCTGCTTTGGCATTGGGGTACTTTACCACTAGTGTCACCTGGGAAGTCCCTTGAAAAATTAGTGGGTTTTTTAAAAAATATCTTTTGACATTGATTTCTAACATAATTCCACAGTGATAAGAGAACAGACTCTATGATTTCAACATCTCTAGACTGTGAATTTTTTTGCACCTTATTCTTTGTCCCTGGATATTTTCCAGTGTCTCCTAATGTATAGCCTATGGGAAAGTGAATAGAATTTGTGTCCTACCATTGTGTGAAAATTGTATAAATCTTAATAATGTAGAATTGGCTAAAAATCATCTTTAAATATCAATGAATAAACTCTCCTATCAAAATGAATAAGATGGATAGTTGCATATGAAAATCAGAACCATCTATATGCTGCTGACAAGAGATTCACTTCAGATGGAAAGATACATAAGGACTGACAGTGAAGGGTTGGAAAAAAGATATTTCATGCAAATGGAAATAACAAGTAATCAAGGATAGCAATACTCAGACTAAGTAGTTTTTAAAATAAAGTCCATAACAAAATATAAAGCAAGCATTATAAAATGATGAATACAAGATCAATACAAGAAGATAATATTATACTCATTGATATATGCTCCTAATTATAGGAGCACTTTAGTGTATAAAGCAATAATAACAGAAATAAAAGGAGAAATTGAAAATAATACAGCAATAGTATGGAATTTAAACACCTCACAGACATCAGTTGACCGATAAATGCAGAGAGAAAATCAATAAGGTAGCAAAGGTTCCACATGAAATAATACATCATTGGGCTTAATAAATATCTACATGACATTCCATGCAAAAACAGGAGAGTGTAGGTTCTTTTCAAGTGCACAAGGGATTTCTCCACTATAGATCGAATGTTAGGCCACAAAACAAGTCTTAAAATGTTTCAGAGGTTAGAAATTTTATCAAGTAGCTTTTCAAACCAGAATGGTGTGAAACAAGAATTCAATTACAGAATGAGAAATGGGAAAAACACAAATACTTGGAAAGATGGGAATACCAGACCACCTGACCTGCCTCTTGAGAAACCTATATGCAGGTCAGGAAGCAACAGTTAGAACTGGACATGGAACAACAAATTGGTTCCAAATAGGAAAAGGAGTAAGTCAAGGCTGTATATTGTCACCCTGCTTATTTAACTTATATGCAGAGTACCTCATGAGAAACGCTGGGCTGGAAGAAGCACAAGCTAGAATCAAGATTGCTGGGAGAAATAGCAATAACCTCAGATATGCAGATGACACCACCCTTATGGCAGAAAGTGAAGAAGAACTAAAAAGCTTCTTAATGAAAGTGAAAGAAGAGAGTGAAAAAGTTGTCTTAAAGTTCAATATCCAGAAAACGAAGATCATGGCATCTGGTCCCATCACTTCATGGGAAATAGATGGGGAAACAGTGGAAACAGTCTCAGACTTTATTTTTGGGGGCTCCAAAATCACTGCAGATGGTGACTGCAGCCATGAAATTAAAAAACACTTACTCCTTGGAAGGAAAGTTATGACCAAACTAGATAGCACATTGAAAAGCAGAGACATTTCTTTGCCAACAAAGGTCCGTCTAGTCAAGGCTATGGTTTTTCCAGTGGTCATGTATGGATGTGAGAGTTGGACTGTGGAGAAAGCTGAGTGCCGAAGAATTGATGCTTTTGAACTGTGGTGTTGGAGAAGACTCTTGAGAGTCCCTTGGACTGCAAGGAGATCCAACCAGTCCATTCCAAAGGAGATCAGCCCTGGGTGTTCTTTGCAAGGAAGGATGCTAAAACTGAAACTCCAGTACTTTGGCCACCTCATTGCAAAGAGTTGACTCATTGGAAAAGACTCTGACCCTCGGAGAGATTGGGGGCAGGAGGAAGAGGGGACGACAGAGGATGAGATGGCTGGATGGCATAACCGACTTGATGAATGTGAGTTTGAGTGAACTCCGGGAGATTGTGATGGACAGGGAGGCCTGGCATGCTGCGATTCATGGGGTTGCAAAGAGTCGGACACAACTGAACTGAACTGAATTGAACTGAAACCTAAAAGACCAAATCAGTTGGTTACTAAAAGACCAATCAGTTAATGAACAAATGAAAGAGGAAATCAACAAATCCCTTGAGACAAATTGAAATCAAAACACAACTTTCCAAAATGTATCACATGCAGCAAAAGCAGTGTAAAGAGGGAAGTTGACATTAACCCAGGTCTACTCAAGAAATAAGAAAAATATCAACTAATGAAACTTATCTGTGAAGAAATTAGAAAAATAAGAATAAATATGGCCCAAAGTCAGCAGAAGGAAGGAAACAATAAAGATCAGTGAGGAAATAAATAAAACAGAGGCCAAAATAAAAGAAACTGTTAGTGAAAGAAAGAACTGTTTTCTTATAAGATAAACCAAAGTGATAAGCCTTTGGCCATGCTCATGTGAAAAAATAAAGACTAAAATTTGTTGTTCAGTCAATCAGTCATGTTTGACTCTTTCCTAACCCATGGGCCCCATCACACCAGGCTTCCTGTCCTTCACCATCTCCTGAAGTTTGCTCAATCTCATGTCCATTAAGTCGATGACGCCATCTAACCACCTCATTCTCTGTTGCTCTCTACTCCTCCTGCTCTCATTTCCCTTACATCAGGGTCTTTTCCAATGAGTCAGTCTTCACATCAGCTGGCCAAAGTTTGGAGCTTCAGTTTCAGCATCAGCCCTTCTAATGGGTATTCAGGGGTTATTTCCTTTAGGATTGACTGGTTTGATATCCCTGCTGTCCAAGGGACTCTCAAGAGTCTTCTCCAGCACCAAAATTTGAATGCATCAATTCTTCATTGCTCAGTGTTATTTATGGTCCAACTCTCACATCTGTACATGACTACTGGAAAAACCATAGCTTTGACTATGTGAGCCTTTGTTCACAAAGTGATGTCTCTGCTTTTTAATACACTGTCTGTTTGTCATAGCTCTTGTTCCAAGGAGCAAACATCTTTTAATTTCATGCCTGCAGTCACTGTCTTCAGTGATTTTGGAGCCCAAGAAAATAAAGTTTGTCACTGTTTCCATTTTTCCCCAAATATGTGCCTTGAAGTGATGGGACTGGATGCCCATCACTGGGATCTTTGTTTTTTGAATGTTGAGTTTTAAGCCAGCTTTTTCATTCTCCTCTTTCACCCTCATCAAGAGGCTCTTTATTTCCTCTTTACTTTCTGCCATTAGGGTGGTGTCATCTGAATATCATAGGTTATTCATATTTCTCCTCACAATGTTGATTCCAGCTTGTGATTCATCCAGCCTAGCATTTTCACATGATGTACTCTGCATAGAAGTTAAATAAGCAGGTTGATAATATACAGTGTTGATGAACTGCTTTGTCAATTTTGAACCAACCAGTCCATTGCTCCATATCCAGTTCTAACTGTTGCTTCTTGACCTGCATACAGGTTTCTTAGGAAGCAGGTAAGGTGGTCTTGTATTCACATCTCTTTAGGAATTTTCCACAGTTTGTTGTGATCCACACAAAGTCTTTAGTGTAGTCAATGAAGTACATGTAATTGAGAGCAATTACAACCAATATCACAGAGGTATAAAAATTCATGAGCAAATACTAAAACCAGTTATATGTCAACAATTAGACAACTGAGAAGAAATAGATACATTTCTAGAAACATGTAATCTTCACAGACTGAATCAGGAAAAAATAGGCAATATGAACAGACCTGTCAGTGTTACTGAAATTGAATTAGGGGGAAAAAAAAACAACAACAACTCTAGGCAAAGTGACATCCAGAACTGTGTCTTTTCGGAGAGGAATTCTTCCAAAGGTATAAAGACTAATACTTATCCTTATCAAGCTATTCAAAAAAAAAAATTAAAGCAGTGAAAATGAAAGTCGCTTAGTCATGTCTGACTCTTTGTGATCCCATGGACTATATAGTCCATGGGATTCTCTAGGCTAGAATACTGGAAAGGGTAGCCTTTCCCTTCTCCAGGGATAACACTCCCAAATTTATGCTATGATGCCACCATTACCCTGATACCAAAACCAGACAAAGACACTACCCCAAAGAATTTACAGACCAGTATTCCTAATGAACATAGGTGAAAATTCCTCAACAAAATATTAGCAAACTACCTCCCAATATATTTAAAATATCATGGTCAAGTGGAATGTATTCCAAGAATCAAGGATGGTTCAATATCCACAAATCAACCCATGTGCTACATCACATCAACAAAAGAATAATAAACATCACATTATCATCTCAACAGAGGTAGAAAAGGGCATTTGAAAAAATTAGAAATCCATTCATGGAATAACACTCAGTAAAGTTGATATAGAGGGAATATGCCTCATTATAATACAGGTCATACTTGACAAACCCATAGCTAACACAATATTCAGTGGGGAGAAGCTGAAAGCTTTTTCTCTCAAATCATGAACAAGAGGAAGATGTCCACTCTCATCATTTCTGTTTAACATGGTACTTGAAGCTTTTAAAAATCACACAATAAGACAAGAAAAAGAGATGTAAGGCAGGGAGCTCAGGGCTGGTGCACTGGGATGACCCTGAGAGATGGGATGAGGAGGGAGGTGGGAGGGGGGTTCAAGATGGGGGACACATGTACACCCATGACTGATTCACGTCAATGTATGTCAAAAACCACTACAACATTGTAAAGTAATTAGCCTCCAATTAAAAATAAATAAATTGATTTTTTTTTTAAAGAAAGAAATGTACGGCATCCAACTTGGAAAGGAAGAAGTAAAACCGTGTCACTATTGGCAGATGACATGATGCTATTTATAAGGTAAGTCACTTCAGTCGTGTCCGACTCTGTGCGACCCCATAGACGGCAGCCCACCAGGCTCCCCCATCCCTGGGATTCTCCAGGCAAGAACACTGAAGTGGGGTGCCATTGCCTTCTCCAACGCATGAAAGTGAAAAGTGAAAGTGAAGTCGCTGTCGTTTCTGACTCTTTGAGATCCCATGGACTGCAGCCTACCAGGCTTCTCTGTCCATGGGATTTTTCCAGGCAAGAGTACTGGAGTGGGGTGCCATTGCCTTCTCTGACACTATTTATAGAAAATCTCAAAGTCTCTACCAAAACCTATTATGACTAATCAGTGAATTCAGTAAAATTCAAGACAAGATTAATATACAGAAATTTGTTGCTTTCCCATACATTAATAATGAACTATCCAAGACAAAATATGAAAAACAAACCCATTTAAAATCCTACCCAAAAGAATAAAACACAAAGGAACAAAGCATCATATTTTGAAAATGATAAGATATTGATGAAAGTGAAAATGATACAGAGAAATAACGTTCCAGATTCATGGATTGCAAGAATGAATATTACTTTAATTTCCACACTAAACAAAGCAATCTACATATGTAATGCAATCCCATCAACATACCCACAGCATATTTCACTGAACTAGAATAAAGAACCCTAAAATTTATATGGAACAACAAAAGATCCTGAATTTCCAAAGCAATCTTGAGAAAGAGAACAAAGCTGGAGTATCATGTGCCAAGACCTCAGACTACACTGGAAAGCTATATTAATCAAACCAGTATGATATTCATATAAGAACAGACATATAGATCCTTGGAACAGAATACTAAATCCAGAAATAAACCAACCCACTTATGGTCAATTAGTGTATGACAAAGGAGGCAGGAATATACAGTGGGGAAAAGAAAGTCTCTTTAATAAGCGGTCTTGAGAAAACTGGGCAGCTACAGTTAAAATAATGAAATTAGAATATTTTCTCACAACATATGCAAAAGAAAATAAAAATGAATTAAAACCCTAATTTTAACACTGCAAGTCTTAAGACTACTAGAGGAAAACATAGAACACTCTTTGACATAAATTATAGCAATAATTTTTTATAATAAGTCTGTCTACTATGGCAAATGGAACAAAAGCAAAAATAAATGGGACCCAATTTAAAAGTTTTTGCACAGCAAAAGAAACCTTTGGCAAAAAGAGATAATCTACCGAATGGGAGAATGTATCTGCATGTTATATAACCAGTAGAGGTTGGAATATATACAGTTCATAAGACTCAACATCAAAAAACAAACCACTCAGTCAATAAATGGACAAAAGATCTGAATAGACATCTTTCCTAAGAAGACATACTGATGACCAAGAGGCTTATGAAAAAACACACAACATTGCTAATCCTCAGGAAATGCAAATCAAAACCACAATGAGATATAACCTCACGCCAGTCAGAATGGCTATCAACAAAAAATTACAAATATCAAATGCTGGTAAGGACTGCAAAAATGGAAACCCCTAGTACACTGTTAGTTGGAATGTAAACTAATTGAGACACTGTGGAAGCAGTATGGTGGTTCATCAAAAAAGTAAATATCAAACTACCATATCACAGCAATTCTACTCATAGGTACATATTTAAAGAAAATTAAAACACTTTCCCCAAGTCTGGCTAGTGTAAATCAAGTACACTTCAATAAGACTGCATACAATTTATATAACAATTTTATAATATATAATACAATGTATAATATACACTATATGTAGATGACACCATGCAAATGGCAGAAAGTGAAGAGGAAATAAAGAGCTTCTTGATGAAGGTGAAAGAGGAGAATGCAAAAGCTGGCATCTGGTCCCATCAGATCAGATCAAATCAGTTGCTCAGTCGTGTCCGACTCTTTGCGACCCCATGAATCGCAGCACGCCAGGCCTCCCTGTCTATCACCAACTCCCAGAGTTCACTGAGAATCACGTCCATGGAGTCAGTGATGCCATCCAGCCATCTCATCCTCTGTCGTCCCCTTCTCCTCTTGCCCCCAATCCCTCCCAGCATCAGTCTTTTCCAATGAGTCAACTCTTTGCATGAGGTGGCCAAAGTACTGGAGTTTCAGCTTTAGCATCATTCCTTCCAAAGAAATCCCAGGGCTGATCTCTTTAGAATGGACTGGTTGGATCTCCTTGCAGTCCAAGGGACCCTCGACTCTTCTCCAATGCCAGAGTTCAAAAGCATCAATTCTTCGGTGCTCAGCCTTCTTCATAGTCTAATTTCACATCCATACATGACCACAGGAAAAACCATAGCCTTGACTAGATGTTGGCATCTAGTTGGCAAAGTAATGTCTTTGTTTTTGAATATGCTGTCTAGGTTGGTCAGAACTTTCCTTCCAAGGAGTACGTGTCTTGTAATTTCATGACTGCAGTCACCATCTGCAGTGATTTTGGAGCCCAGAAAAATAAAGTCTGACACTGTTTCCACTGTTTCCCCATCTATTTCCCATGAAGTGATGGGACCGGATGCCATGATCTTCGTTTTCTGAATGTTGAGCCAACTTTTTCACTCTCCACTTTCACTTTAATCAAGAGGCTTTTTAGTTCCTCTTCCCTTTCTGCCATAAGGGTGGTGTCATCTGCATATCTGATGTTATTGATATTTCTCCTGGAAATCTTGATTCCAGCTTGTGTTTCTTCCAGTCCAGGGTTTCTCTTGATGTACACTGCATGTAAGTTAAATAAACAGTGTGACAATATGCAGCCTTGACGTACTCCTTTTCCTATTTGGAACCAGTCTGTTGTTCCATGTCCAGTTCTAACTGTTGCTTCCGGACCTGCATACAAATTTCTCAAGAGGCAGATCAGGTGGTCTGGTATTCCATAGTTTAATGTGATCCACATAGTCAAAGGCTTTGGCATAGTCAATAAAGCAGAAATAGATGTTTTTCTGGAGCCCTCTTGCTTTTCCATGATCCAACAGATGTTGGCAATTTGATCTCTGGTTCCTCTGCCTGTTCTAAAACCAGCTTGAACATCAGGAAGTTCACGGTTCACATATTGCTGAAGCCTGGCTTGGAGAATTTTGAGCATGATTTTACTAGCATGTGAGATGAGTGCAATTGTGTGGTAGTTTTAGCATTCTTTGGCATTGCCTTTCTTTGGGATTGGAATGAAAACTGACCTTTTCCAGTCCTGTGGCCACTGCTGAGTTTTCCAAATTTGCTGGCATATTGAGTGCAGCACTTTCACAGCATCATCTTTCAGGATTTGGAATAGCTCAACTGGGATTCTATCACCTCCACTAGCTTTGTTCATAGTGATGCTTTCTAAGGCCCACTTGACTTCACATTCCAGGATGTCTGGTTCTAGGTGAGTGATCACACCATCGTGATTATCTGGGTCGTGAAGATCTTTTTTGTACAGTTCTTCTGTGTATTCTTCCCATCTCTTCTTAATATCTTCTGCTTCTGTTAGGTCCATACCATTTCTGTCCTTTATCGAGCCCATCTTTGCATGAAATGTTCCTTTGGTATCTCTGGTTTTCTTGAAGAGATCTCTAGTCTTCCCCATTCTGTTTTTTTTTTTTTTTTTCTATTTCTTGGCATTGATCTCTGAGGAAGGCTTCCTTATCTCTTCTTGCTATTCTTTGGAACTCTGCATTCAGATGTTTATATCTTTCCTTTTCTCCTTTGCTTTTCGCTTGTCTTCTTTTCACAGCTATTTGTAAGGCCTCCCCAGGCAGCCATTTTGCTTTTTTGCATTTCTTTTCCATGGGGATGGTCTTGATCCCTGTCTCCTGTACAATGTCACGAACCTCATTCCATAGCTCATCAGGCACTCTGTCTATCAGATCTAGGCCCTTAAATCTATTTCTCACTTCCACTGTATAATCATAAGGGGTTTGATTTAGGTCATACCTGAATGGTCTAGTGGTTTTCCCTACTTTCTTCAATTTCAGTCTGAATTTGGCAATAAGGAGTTCATGGTCTGAGTCACAGTCAGCTCCTGGTCTTTTTTTTGCTGACTGTATAGAGCTCCTCCATCTTTGGCTGCAAAGAATATAATGAATCTGATTTCGGTGTTGACCATCTGGTGATGTCCATGTGTAGAATCTTCTCTTGTGTTGTTGAAAGAAGGTGTTTGCTATGACCAGTGCATTTTCTTGGCAAAACTCCATTAGTCTTTGCCCTGCTTCATTCAGTATTCCAAGGTCAAATTTGCCTGTTACTCCAGGTATTTCTCCAGTATTCTTGCCTGGAAAATCCCATGGATGGAGGAGCCTGGTAGGCTGAAGTCCATGGGGTCGCTAAGAGTCAGACACGACTGGGTAACTTCACTTTCACTTTTCACTTTCATGCACTGAAAGAGGAAATGGCAACCCACTCCAGTGTTCTTGCCTAGAGAATCCCAGGGATGGTGGGGCCTGGTGGGCTGCTGTCTATGGGGTCGCACAGAGTCGGACATGACTGAAGCAACTTAGCAGCAGCAGCAGCCAGGTGTTTCTTGACTTCCTACTTTTGCATTCCAGTCCCCTATAATGAAAAGGACATCTTTTTTGGGTGTTAGTTCTAAAAGGTCTTGTAGGTCTTCATAGAACCGTTAAACTTCATCTTCTTCAGCATTACTGGTTGGGGCATAGACTTGGATTACTGTGATATTGAATGGTTTGCCTTGGAAACAAACAGAGATCATTCTGTCATTTTTGAGATTGTATCCAAGTACTGCATTTCGGACTCTTTTGTTTACCATGATGACTACTCTATTTCTTCTGAAGGATTCCTGCCTGCAGTAGTAGATATAATGGTCATCTGAGTTAAATTCACCCATTCCAGTCCATTTTAGTTCGCTGATTTTTAGAATGTTGACATTCACTCTTGCCATTTCTTGTTTGACCACTTCCTGTTTGCCTTGATTCATGGACCTGACATTCCAGGTTACTATGCAATATTGCTCTTTACAGCATCGGACCTTGCTTCTATCACCAGTCGCATCCATAGCTGGGTATTGTTTTTGCTTTGGCTCCATCCCTTCATTCTTTCTGGAGTTATTTCTCCACTGATCTCCAGTAGCATATTGGGCACCTACTGACCTGGGGAGTTCCTCTTTCAGTATCCTATCATTTTGCCTTTTCATACTGTTCATGGGGTTCTCAAGGCAAGAATACTGAACTGGTTTGCCATTCCCTTCTCCAGTGGACCACATTCTGTCAGATCTCTCCACCATGACCCGCCCATCTTGGGTGGCCCCACGGGCATGGTTTAGTTTCACTGAGTTAGACAAGGCTGTGGTCCTAGTGTGATTAGATTGACTAGTTTTCTGTGAGTATGATTTCAGTGTGTTTGCCCTCTGATGCCCTCTTGCAACACCTACTGTCTTACTTGGGTTTCTCTTACCTTGGGCATGGGGTATCTCTTCACGGCTGCTCCAGCAAAGCACAGCCATTGCTCCTTACCTTGGACGAGGGGTATCTCCTCACCACCACCCATCCTGACTTTCAACGTGGGATAGCTCCTCTAGGCCCTCCTGCACCCACGCAGCCACAGCTCCTTGGATGTGGGGTTGGTCCTCCTGGCCACCACCCCTGGCCTTGGGCATGGGTTGCTCCTCCCAGCCGCCGCCCCTGGCCTCGGGCATGGGGGCGTGGGGTAGCTCCTCCCGGCCACTGCCCCTGGCCCTGGGCTTAGGGGTGTGGGGTAGCCCCTCCTGGCCGCAGCCCTTGATCTCGGACATGGGGTAACTCCTCTCAGCTGCCCCCCCTGATCTCAGAGGTGGGGTGGCTCCTCTCAGCCGTGCTTAGCGTGCCGGTCGCAGCTGCCTGTGCTTAGGGTGCTGGTCGCATCACTTCATGGCAATAAATGGAAAAAATGGAAACAGTGACAGATTTTATTTTCTTGGGTTCCAAAATCACTGCAGCCATGAAATTAAAAGACACTTGCTCCTTGGAAAAAAAGCTATGCCAAATCTTGACAATGTATTAAAAAGGAGACACATCACTTTGTGGACAAAGGTCCATATAGTTATAGGTATGGTTTTTCCAGTAGTCATGTATGGATGTGAGAGCTTGACCACAAAGAAGGCTGAACCCCTGAGAATTGATGCTTTTGCACTGTGGTGGAGAAGACTCTTGAGAGACCCTTGGACTTCAAGGAGATCATACCAGTCAATCCTAAAGGAAATCAACCCCGCATGTTCTTTGGAAGGACTGATGCTGAAGCTGAAGCTCCAATACTTTGCCAATCTGATATGAAGAGCCAACTCATGAGAAAAGACCATGATGCTGAGAAAGATTGAAGGCAGGAGGAAAAGGGAATGACAGAGAATGAGATGGCTGGATGACATGAGCTGGGCAAACTCCAGGAGATGTTGAAGGACAAGGAAGCCTGGCAAGCTGCAGTCCATGGGGTCTCAAAGAGTCAGATATGACTTAGCGACTGAACAACAATAAATATATAATTTTAGATAGTTGCATATGTAACATCAAGTATATATGATATATATATATATAATTTTAAACTATTGCTATTTAAATGAATTAAGAGAAAAATGAGTAAATTATGTATTAATGGTGTCTACTACAATTACATAAGAATACCTACAAATATCTTCTTCTGCTTCATGCAAATTTAAATTACCAAATTATCATCTGAGGTCAATTCTTTCCAGCCTGAAAAACATTTTTAGGTGTTTCTCATAAAGCAAGTCTTCTATCAATGAGTTTCCTCAATTCTTGTTTATTTGGTCTTTATTAAGGCCTTTCTTTCACCTTAATTTTTAATATTAATTTTGCTGTATGTAGAATCCTTGGTTGAAAGTGTTTTTCCTTGAACACTTTGAATACATTATCCTACTGCCTTTTGGCTTCCATTGTTTTTTCTGAGACATCACTTTTTAACCATATTGGGGTTCTTTTATAATAGAAATATTTTTTTCTTTTTCAGTGTTTAAAATTTTCTTATTGTTGCTGATTTTCAGCCTTTTACCATCATGTGTCTGTTTATTAGTCTGTTTGAGTTTATCCCACTTGGTCTTCGTTGAGCTTCCTAGATATGTATATTATAATTTTAAAAACAAATTTGAGAAGCTTTCAGCTAGTATTTCTTTGAATAATTTTCTTCACCTTATTTCTCCCATCTCCTTCTGTCATCCCCAATAGACACATGTTAATTTTCTCAGTGTTGTCTTACATTTCTCCAAAGCTCTGTTAATGTTTCTTCATTCCTTTTTCTCTGTTCTTTAGCTCTGTTAATCTATCCATTTCTGTTCATTTTGCTAATTATTTTATTGCCTGTCAAATCTGTTGTTTAACCCCTGTGATAAGAATTTTATTTCAGCTATTGCAGTTTTAAAGTTCAGAATTTACATTTGGTTCTTTTAAAAAAATTGATTCTTTAAGTTTTTTTTTTTAATTCCTATCTATTTATGCATTATCTTTTTTATTGAGGTATAGTAGATTTACAATGTTTGTGCCAATTTTTGATGTATAGCAAGAGGACTCAGTTTTAAACATATATACATTCTTTAAAAAATGTTCTTTTCCATTGTGGTTTATCATAGGAGATTGGATATACAGTAGGACCTTGTGCTATACAGTAGGACCTTGTTGTTTATCCATTCTAAATGTAATACTTTTGCACTGACCAAACCCAAATTCCCAGTCCATCAGTCTCCCTCTCCCAACCCCCCTTGGCCAACACAAGTCTGATATCTATGTCTTTGAGTCTGTTTTGCAGATAAGTTCATTTGTATCATATTTAAGTTTCCACATATAAGTGATATCGTATGGCATTTTTCATTCTCTTTTTGACTTACTTCACTTATTATGTAAATCTCCAGCAGCATCCATGTTTCTGAAAATGGCATTATTTTGTTCTTTTTCGTGGCTGAGTAGTACTCCATTGTATATATGTACCACGTCTTTATCCATTCATCTCTTGATGGACATTAAGGTTGTTTCCATGTTTTGGCTACTGTGAATAGTGCTGCTATGAACACAGGGGTGTGTGTATCTTTCTGAATTACAGTTTTGTTTGAGTATATACCCAAAAATAGGTTTGTTGGACCATATGGCAATTCTATGTTTAGTTTGCTGAGGAACTTGTATACTCTTTTTCATAGGAGTGCACAAACTTATATTCCCACCAACATTATAATAAGGTTCACTTTTCTGTACACCATATCCAGCATTTATTTGTAGCCTTTAATGATGGCCATTCTGACCAATGTGAGGTTGTTCTCAATGTAGTTTTGTTTTGCATTTCTCTAATGATGAGCAATGTTGAGCATCTTTCTATGTGCCTACTGGCCATCCTTGGATGTGATGAGCCAATTCACAGGAAAAGATCCTGATTCTGGGAAAGATTGAGGGCAGGAGGAGAAGGAGGCAACAGAGGGTGAGATGGTTTGATGGCATTATTGATCCAACTGCCATGAGTTTGAGAAAACTCCAGGAGATAGTGAAGGATGGGGAAGCCTGGCATGCTACAGGCCATGGAGTCGCAAAGAGTCAGACACGACTGAGCAACTTGGAGAAATGTCTATTAAGATCTGCTCATTTATTTTTTGGGGGGGGGATTTATTTGGTATTTTTCTTGTTGAGTTGAATGAGCTGTTTATACATTTTGGAGATTAAAGCCTTTGTTGGCCACATTATTTGCATATATTTTATCCCATTCCCTAGTTGTCTTCTTGTTTTGCTTATTGTTTCATTTTCTGTGCTAAATCTTGTAAGTTTGTTTAGGTCTCATTTGTTTATTTTTGCTTTTATTTCGATTGTCTTGCTAGGTGGACCTAAGGAAACATTGACATGATTTATGTCAGAGAATGTTTTGTCTCTGCTCTAAGAGTTTTTTTGGTGTTATGTCTTATGTTTAAGTCCTTAATCCATTTTAAGTTTATTTTTGTGCATGGTATGAGGATGTGTTCTAACTTCATTGATTTACATGCAGCTTTCCAATTTTCCTAGCACCACTTGCTGAGAAGAATGTATTTTTCCCATTTTATATTCTTATCTCTTTTGTTGAAGATTGATTGACCATAGATGTGTGGATTCATTTCTGGTTTCACTATAATGTTCTATTGATCTGATATTTTTGTATCAATACTACACTGTTTTGAGTACTGTAACTTTGCAGTATTGTCTGAAGCTGGATGAGTTATACTTCTTGTTTTACATTTGTTCCTCAGAATTACTTTGGCAATTCTGGGTCTTTTATTGTTCCATACAAATATTTGGATTATTTGCTCTGGTTCTATGGAAAACCATAGATAATATGGATAATTTGATAAGGATTGCATTAAATTTGAAGATTGCTTTTGGGTTCAGTTCAGTCACTCAGTCATGTCCAACTCTTTGCAACCCTATGGACTGCAGCATACCAGGCTTCCCTGTCCATCACCAACTCCAGGAGCTTACTCAAACTCATGTCCATCAAGTTGGTGATGCCATCCAACCAACTCATCCTCTGTCATCCCCTTCTCTTCCTGTCTTCCTTGCCCATCATCAGGGTCTTTGCAAATGAGTCAGCTCTTCACATCATGTGGTCAAAGTATTGGAGTTTCAGCTTCAGCATCAGTCCTTCCAATGAATATTCAGGACCGATTTTTTTAGAATTGACTGGTTTGATCTTGCAGTCCAAGGGACTCTCAAGATTCTTCTCCAACACCACAGTTCAAAAGCATCAATTTTTCAGTGCTCAGTTTTCTTATAGTCCAACTCTGACATCCATACATGATTATTGGAAAAACCATAACTTTGACTAGACAGACCTTTGGTGGCAAACTAATGTCTCTGCTTTTTAATATGCTGTCTAGTTTGGTCATAGCTTTTCTTCCAAGGAGCAAGCGTCTTTTAATTTTGTGGCTGCAGTCACCATCTGCTGTGATTTTGTAGCCCAAGAAAATAAAGTCTGTCACTGTTTCCATTGTTTCCCCATCTATTTCCCATGAAGTGATGAAACCAGGTGTCATGATCTTAGTTTTTTTGAATGTTGAGTTTTAAGCCAGCTTTTTCACCCTCTTCTTTCACTCTGATCAAGAGGCTCTTTAGTTCTTCTCTTTCTGCCATAAAAGAGGTATTATCTGCATATCTCAAGTTATTGATATTTCTCCCAGCAATCTTTATCCAAGCTTGTGCTTTATCCAGCCCAGCATTTCACATGATGTACTCTGCATATAAGTTAAATAAGCAGGGTGACAATATGACATACTCCTTTCCCAATTTGGAACCAGTCTGTTGTTCCATGTCCCATTCTGTTGCTTCTGGATCGCCATACAGATTTATCAGGAGGCAGTTATGGTGGTCTGGTACTGCCATTTGTTGAAGAATTTTCCACAGTTTGTTGTGATCTACACAAAGGCTTTGGAACAATCAATAAAGAAGAAGTAGGTTTTTTTTTTTTTTTTCCTGGAATTCTCTTGCTTTTTCTATGATCCATCGAATGTTGGCAATTTGATCTCTGGTTCCTCTGCCTTTTCTAAATCCAGGTTGAACATCTGGATATTCTCAGTTCACATACTGTTGAAGTCTGGCATCAAGAATTTTGAGCATTAGTTTGCTAGTGTGTAAGATGAGTGTAATTGTGCAGTAGTTTGAACATTCTTTTTCATTGCCCTTCTTTGGGATTGGAATGAAAATGGACCTTTCAGTTGGATGGAGTTAACATTATAATAATGCCAATTCTTGCAATCCAAGAGCATGGGATAGCTTTCCATTTCTTTGAATTATCTTTAATTTCCTTTATTAATGTTTTATAGTTCACAGCATATAAGTCTTTCACTCCTTGTTCAGGTTTATTCCTAAGGTATTTTTGGTACAATTTTAAAAGGCATATTTTTTACATTCCCTTTCTGATACTTCATTGTTAGTGTAAAGAAATATCATCAATTTCTAAATGTTAAACTTGTGTCCTGCTACTTTGCCAAATTCATTTATTAGATTTAGTAGTTTTTGTGTGCAGTCTTTCCCTATATGGAGTATTATACCATCTACATATAGTGACAAATTTACCTCTTCCCTTCCAATTTGGGTATTTATTATTTATTATTATTATTTTTTTTTTTTTGGTCTAACTGTTATGGCTAGGACTTCCAATACTATGTTGAATAAAAATTGTGAGTCACACAGCAAATTCCCATTGGCTATCTATTTTCCATATGGTATTGTAAATTTCCATGTTACTCTCTCCATACATTTCACCTTCTCCCTCCTCCCCTCCCACCATGTCCATAGGTCTGTTCTCTATATCTGTTTCTCCATTGCTGCCCTGAAAATAAATTCATCAGTGCCATCTTTTTATATTCCATATATTTGCTGTGTGACTCAGGGAAGTCAAACAGGGGCTCTGTGACAAGGCTGAACGGTGGGATGGGGAGGGAAATGGGAGGGAGGTTTGGGAGGGAGGGGACATGAGTCTACCTGTGGCTGATTCTTGTTGATGTATGACAGAAAACCACAAAATTCTGTAAAGCAATTACCCTTTAATCAAAAAATAAAATAAAACAACATAGAAAATGAAATGTCAAAAAAAGTGGTGAGAGTGGGCATCTATGTTTTATTCCAGATTTTAGCAGAAGTCTTTCAGCTTTTGGGGCTTCCCTGGTGGTTCAACTGGTAAAGACTCTGCCTGCAATGTGGGAGACCTGGCTTTGATCCCTGGGTTGGGGAAATCCCCTGGAGAGGGGAAAGGCTAACATTTCCAATATGCTGGCCTGGAGAAATCCATGGACTATACAGCCCATGGGGTTGCAAAGAGTCAGACATGACTGAATGACTTTCACTTGACATTTTTCAGCTTTTCACAATTATTATATTGGCTGTGTTTGTCATATATAGTTTTCATTATGTTGAGAAATGTTCCTGGTGTACTCACTTTGGAAAGAGTTTGTTTTATCTTGAATGAATGTCGAATTGTGTCAAATGCTTTTTCTGCATCTATTGAGATGATCATGTGATTTTTGACATTTGTTAAGGTTGTGTATTATATCAATTGATTTGCATATGTTGAACCATCCTTGTGACACTGGAGTGAATCCCACTTGGTCATAGCGTATGATCTTTTTTATGCTGGATTTTTTGTTGAGATTTTGTATGTATTTTCACCAAAGATTTTGGCCTATAATTTTCTTTTTTTGGTGGCATCTTTGTCTGGTATTGGTATCATGGTGATGGTGACTTCATAGGATGTCCTTGTGAGTATTCCTTCCCTTCAATTTTTGGAAGACTTTGAGGATAATCAGTATAAGTTTTTGTATATTTGATAGATTTCATGTGTAAAGCTTTCTGGTCCTTGACTTTTTTCTGTAGGGAGTTTTTTAAAATCACATATTCTACTTCACTTCTTCTAATTGATCTGTTAAAATTATCTATTTCTTGTTGATTGAATTTTGGTGAGCTGTATATTTCTAGAAAGTTGTCCATTTCTTCTAGGTTGCAAAAATTGTTGCATAGTTTTTTATAGTTTTCTGTTGGGTTTTTTGCATTTTTGTGATATGAGTGAAGGTTTTTCTCTTTCATTTTTAAAATTTTGTTTATTTGGGTTCTTTTTCTTTCCTTCTTGGTGGGCCTGGACAGAGGTTGGTCACTTTTGTTTACCCTTTCAAAGAACCAGCTCTTTATTTTATTGATTTCTTCTGTTTTTTTAATGTCTATTTTGTTTCCTCCATGATCTTTATTATTTCCTTCCTTCTGCTGAATTTAGGTTTTGCTTGTTCTTCTTTTTCTTGTATATTTATAATCATTTTGATCAATTCTTTCTTCATTTCTTTTAATTCTTTATTCAAACTTTTCTTTGTTTCTGTGAACACATTTATAATGGCTACTTTAAAATATTTTCTTCTTAAATCTAACATCTAGTGACTCCAACATGTAGTTTCTCTTGCTTTCCTCTTTATGGTCATGTTTTCCTATTTCTTTGTAGTCTTTGTAATATTTTTTGTTGGAAACTGGAAGTTTTATATATTATATTTTAGCAATTATGTGTACTGGACCGCCTATCCTGGAAATTGTTATTATTTTTAACTTGTTTAATGAATGTCTTAATTATTTTACTGAAGTCTACTACATTCCAACTTTTCAGTTTTAAATCTCTGATATTCCTCAGTGAGATGAAACTTTGGGTATGTCTACGGTTACCAGGGAATGATAGTGGTAATGGTAGGACTTTCTTCCTCTCTTTCTCTGACAATATTCAGCTGCTAAGCCCCACTAATTGGTCCTTTATTGATCTAGTGCTTACATAATGTGATGGAGTGTAAAATTCACCTACAAACTAATATAATAAAATTGTGCTCCTTTTATGGAACTGTTTCAGCGATTAGTATTTGATATTTGTTCTGACCTCAACAGAGCTCCTCCTGGCTCTCTTTTCCCCTAGTTTTCTCCTCCAAATTAGCCAGTCTACATTTTATATTGTTTGTTCATTAGATATATGAATTTACTCTCAATTCCCTTCACCACAACCTCAATGGGTTCGACAGTACTCTTAGTTTTATACTTTTCCATATTCTCATGAATGAAGTTGCTTCCATTGCATGCTAAGTTGCCTAAGTCGTGTCCAACTCTGTGCAACCTCAAGGACTGCAGCCCACCAGATTCTCTGTCCATGGGATTCTCCAGGCAAGAATACTGGAGTGGGTTGCTGTGCCCTCCTCCAGGAGATCTTCCCTACTTGTGAATCAAACTAGCGTCTCCCTGCATCGTCTACATTGCTGGCAGATTTTTTACCCACTGTTGCTTCCCTTAAGAAGGGATTAAAAGGTGTCAGTTTTAAATCCTCCTTTTCTACCCAGGCAAAATCTCTGAGCTAGGCTCTGGAGCTGCCACAATGGCAAGCATATCTCTGAGTGGCAATCCTATTATAGGAGCTGAGTGGTCAGTGGTGGTAAGGAAGCTGGTCAGTAGCCTGAAATCCTCTCATCTTGTTCCTCTCGGTGTTGAACCCATCTCACGTGCTAGAGTGAAAGCTATTGGTACCTCAGTATTATCAACATGCCATGCTCAAGGTATAGACTCCATTCCATATGTAGAGGTTATGCATAAGGGAGCCCCCACCTCTAGACTGAACACAACTAGTATTTAGCCTCAGCAACAAGCATGTGGTGGCAACATGAGAAATGCTGTTTCCTGAAGTCTTGTTCCTCCAGGGAAGAATGCTGTCTTAGTGGTAGTTGGGGAAAGAGGGAACCCTGTGTTCTTAGCTGCAGTTCTTTAGATTGGCATCTTCATCTTATTAATCTGGTAGCAGAATAGGAGAGTGTGATAATGATTCAAACAGACTCTTGACTTTTGTATCTAATTTTCATATCTCTTCTTGAATAGATATTGCTTCATTTGCTGTTTGCCTTTGAGACCATTTCCAGTGTCTTTTTTTTTTTAATTTAATTTTTAATATAAATTTATTTATTTTAATTGGAGTTTAATTACTTTACAATATTGTATTGGTTTTGACATACATCAACATGAATCTGCCACAGATGTACATGTGTTCCCCATCCTGAGCCCCCCTCCCACCTCCCTCCCCGTACCATCCCTCTGTGTCATCCCAGAGCACACCAGCCCCAAGCATCCTGTACCCTCCATCGAACCTGGACTGGCGATTCATTTCTTATTGTGTCTTTAAATTATTGTTTTTAAGTAATAGTCATGAGTTTCTCTGGGGACTTGATCAGTGCTAAATACTAAAAATACTAATACTAAATACTAATTAATTAATTAACTAATTAATTAATACTAATATTAATACTAAAAACAATTTTAGTATTGAATATATATATATATATATATATATATATATATATATATACATACATACATATATAGTGGTTTAGTTGCTAAATCATGTCCGACTCTTGCGACCCTGTGGACTGTAGCCCACCAGGCTCCTCTGCCCATGGGATTCTCCAGGCAAGAATACTGGAGTGGGTTGCCATTCTCTTCTCCAGGGGATCTTCCCGACCCAGGAAATGAACCCGGGTCTCCTGCATTGCAGACAGATTCTTTACCAACTGAGCCACCAGGGAAGTATATATATGTGTGTGTATATATATATACATATATATATATATATATATATATATATTATCTTCAATTGGATATGTGTTTTGCAAATATTTTCTCCTGGTCTGTAGTTTGTCTTCTCCTTCTTCTTACATGGTCTTTCACAGAACAAAGCTTTTATCTATTTAATGAGCTCCAACTTATCAATTATTTTCTGATGGATTATGCTTTGATGGCAAATCAAAGAACTCATTGCTTAGCTTTAGATTCCAAAGATTTTTTTCCTACTTTTATAAAAATTTTAATGTTTGTGTTTTTTATCTAAGTTGATGATGTTTTGATGAATTTTTGTATAAGCTATGATTTTAGATCAAAGTTTCTGGTTTTTTGTCCATGAATATCCAAAAAGTTATCTTTCTTCCATTGAGTTGTTTTGCACCTTCTAAAACACTCAGTTGAGCATATTCGTGTGGGTCTATTTCTGATCCTCTTATTATGTTCCATTGATATTTATGTCTTTCTCACAGACAGTACTGCAGTCTTGATTATTGTAGCTATATAGGAAGACTTCATATCTCATAAAATTATTACTCTCATTTTATAGCATTTTTCCAAAATTGTTTTAGTGAGTCTAGGTTCTTTGCCTTTATATTTACATTTTATCAGGAGCATAATATTTATGCATATGCAAAAATCTTGCTGGGATTTTTTTAGGAACTGACATCTTTACCATGCTGATTCTTCCAACCCATGAACACAGTATTTCCATTTCTTTAGGTTTTCTTTGTTTTAAACTAGCTTATTTATTTTAATTGGAGGCTAATTACTTTACAATATTTTGGTGGTTTTTTCCATACATCGGCATGAATCAGCCATGGGTGTACATGTGTCCTCCCATTCTGAACCCCCTCCCACCTCCCTCCCCACCCAGCCCTCTGGGTTGTCTCAACACCGGCTTCGTGTGCCCTGCTTCATGCATCAAACTTGCATTGGTCATCTATTTTACATATGGTAATATATATATATATATATATATATATATATATATATATATATATTTCAATGCTATTCTCTGAAATCATTCCACCCTCACCTTTTCCCACATAGTCCAAAAGTCTGTTCTTTACATCTGTGTCTCTTTTGCTGTCTAGTTTTTCTTCGATGTCTTTTATCAGCACTTTGTAATTTTCTCCATATGGATCTTATAACCTGGACCAAAAAGGAAGCAGTTTAAATAGTCAACAATAGGGAATTTAAAAAATAAATATGAGACATAGTTACAATGAGGTAACCTGTATCCAGTTCAACTGACAATGTGGAAATGTAGTTGATATATATATATATACATATATATATATATATATATATATATATATAATTGTTAAATATCAGGATGCCATTCATCTTTTTTTGTTTGTTTCTTCAGATTTCTGAAAATGGGATGCATACACAAAGGTCACTAGCCAAGTGTGAAATAAATGCTAATTTTACTCAAGATAACTGTCAAGTAGAGCTTTGATTTAGAGAAAGTAGTGAAAGTTTGAAGCTTAATTGTGGCATTTTCCCTCTCATGAGTCTGCAAAAGTGGGCTTGTACATTTACTCAGCCAGTTCTATGAATGAGGATGAGTTTGCTACATGCTTCAATTGCAGGCAGAAGAGAGTTAGGATGAAAGATAGCTAAATGGCAGGTTCTGGGCTCTTATCTAGTGCTTTATCTTACAGATAGGATGTGGAAGAAGGTCAGAAGTGTCTAGGCACAGAAAATGAAAAGAAGGATACTGTTTTTAAGTACTGTAATATATATTTAAATGTGTGTGTGTGTTTGTGTGTGTGTGTGTGTGTGTGTATGAACAAACGGGATTAGTGAGGTTTTGAAGAAATAAGTCCCTCACTAGCATGAAACTCTGTGGGGAAAGAGAACAGAGGTCTCCTCATTTTAAATCCACAGCATGAAAAGATTGGCATACATGTTCCATGCAACATTCATAATGCATTCTTTAGTGAAAAAGCAGATTACAAAATAGTCTGTGTGTCATGATTATATTTTTAACAAAATTCAAACAGAATAAACAGGCAAATTTTCACAGAAAAATGTTTAGAAGGGTAGATAGTTCTCAATTTTAACAATGGTTATCTCTAAGTTATGAAATTCTAATTTATTTTCTCTTTTATTTTTACATTCTTTTATTGTTGTTTACGTTCTTTTATTGTTGTACAGTAAATTTATAATATTGTATTATATGATTTTTAAAAACTAAAGCATTTCAAAGTGTGTATGAGGGTACAGTGAAGGCTCAAAGGAATCTTTCAGAAATAGAAAGGCCCTTCAGTTCAATTCAGTTCAATTACTCAGTCATGTCCAACTTTTTGCGACCCCATGAATCGCAGCACGCCAGGCCTCCCTGTTCATCACCAATTCCCGGAGTTCACTCAAACTCATGTCCATCGAGTCAGTGATGCCATCCAGCCATCTCATCCTCTGTCATCCCCTTTTCCTCCTGCCCCCAATCCCTCCCAGCACCAGAGTCTTTTCCAATGAGTCAACTCTTCGCATGAGGTGGCCAAAGTACTGGACTTTCAGCTTTAGCACCATTTCTTCCAAAGAACACTCAGGACTGATCTCCTTTAGAATGGACTGGTTGGATCTCCTTGCAGTCCAAGGGACTCTCGAGAGTCTTCTCCAATACCATAGTTCAAAAGCATCAATTCTTCGGCACTCAGCTTTCTTCACAGTCCAACTCTCACATCCATACATGACTACTGGAAAAACCTTAGGTAATAGTTAATCCACCTCTTTATGGTTTAATGTAGAAACTGAGGCTCAAAGAGGAAAAGAGACATTTGAACCAATTCCAATCCTTCATAGTCCTGTACTGGAAAAATAAACAGCATCTCTTCCTCCTCAGAAGTAACAAAGACTTAAACGACTACCCAAAATTCACAAGGCAAGTGTGAGGCACATTCAGGATTTGAACCTAGCCACTGCCTCCTTATCCAGATATTTAGCTGTGATCAATCGTGAGGCTTTCTAGCTTATACTTCAGGTAATGATTTTGCCAAGACTAGGTTTTTATTTCACTTACAGAGTCATGGTATCAGAAATCTCTTTGTTTGAGTATCTGAGTGAGGCACATTATCAATCATTTGCTATGAATTACTAAATAATATAAAAACAACTTAAATAAGCCGGCCTGAAAGCCAGCAGGAACTGTTACTCTTCTGAACACACTGGAAACAGGAACCTTCATCTTCTCTCATCATACATGCAGAGCAAGCCAAAGTCATTTTATCACTGCTGTATGCTTCCTCCTCACCAGTGTCTCTTAGGGACTTGAAGGTTGAGCATCTTAGGCCTTGGCTTAAGGGAAGGAAGTAAACGAACAGGAATAGGAAAATTTCCTGTGAGGGCACCTAGCATGGCAGTGCAGTACAGTGGAGAGAGTACCAGTTTGTGGACACACAAATTGAATTCAAATCCCACCACTGTCAGGTATTGATAGTAGAACCTCAACCAGGTCCTTCCATCTTTTATGTCTCAGTGTTCCCTCATCTTGAAAAATGGTGCATGTTGGATTTCAATGATCCACTTTAGCACTTACTTCTATCTTTTTTAGTTTCTGTTTTAAATATGCCTTCCCTGTCTTCTTCCAAGAATTTGGCACTGGAAATGTTTCCCTTTTCTTAGACTGTGGGCACACTCAAACATTCTCATGCCTCTTTAGCCCCAATCCAGTGCTTTGGGGTTTGCAGTTTTCAAACTGCAAATGCAAAGCAGATTTCTGCTGCATACTCACATACTGCAGAGCTTTGCGTGCCTCCAGCAGTTCAGACAGAATGCTCCTAATGGAGTGGACTGGAGGGTGGGGCCTGTCACCAATCACTGAAAGCTTCATCCACTGGAGACCAGATGCGCTCTACGGCTGCCAGCTCCTTGGCCCTGGAAATAGGGGCTTGTCAGTGGAAAGCTGATTCCACTGTGGGTGTAAACTATCCTGATTCAGAGGTCCATGGCAGAGCAGAAAGAACATTAGAGTGGGAATTACATAGTTGTACAATGTGGCCTTGCACAAGTCATAACCTTTCTCTGGAACATAGTTTTTTCATTTTGAAAATGGGGATAATAACCTCTGATCCATTTATTTCACAGGGAAGGATTAAAATAAATCATGAGCATGCGTGCCTTAAAAGCTTTACTGCTCTATTTACACATGTGTTATTATTATTATTGCAGAGTGCTTAATCTACATACCCAACTCTGGAATTTTGAGCTAGTAGATACTAAAACCAGGGGAATCAGTTAAACCAAGGTCTGAGCTCTCCTGGGAAATATAGTGAGGACAATTTTGTAACTGATAATAAACATTAGACTCTAGGACAAAAAGAGAGGACAACAAATGAGCCAATTGAGGCATGGAGGCAGCAATTGCTCCTGGAGAGCAGGATACTCATCCTAAGGGAGTAGAAAAAAATCAAACAAACAAGTACCTAATCTTAGAACCATAGGTTACTCAGTTTTGAAAGATGTTTGGGACATAACAAAGGATGATGTTCGGTCTCTAAGGAATTTCTTTTGATAAGTTTCTGAAGAAAAACCTTGAATGCTTTTTGGGGGCTTCCAAATAACTGTGGCCTCATAAAGAGGGACTTTTGCAAGTTTAGCCTTGTGAACTGAAGTCCATTCAGGGAAACATCTTTCTGAGGAGCAGTTGAGCAGATTCTGTTTTTCAGAATCAGCTCAGAGCTTGACAAAATAAGATATCAACATAAATAGGCCTCAAAGAATCTGAAAGAACAAAGTTTATAAAACATCCTTATAGCAAGTCGCCAAGAGTACAGGATCCAGTTTAGAGAGGTTTTGAGGAAATAAGAATATTTACATCATAGGCCATAGTCCAGCAAATGCAAGCCAGAGGCAGGGATAGGATGCTTGAACTCCTAGAAAACTTGACCAGACATAGGCTATAAACCTAATGTCCTCTTTTCTTGCTTCCTTTCTCTTCTCCATAGTCCCAACATCAAAATTCTCTGACTTGACCTTCAGTCTTGCATTCCCCACAGACTTTGTCTCCTGAAGGCTCCTATAAGACAGCATTGTTTAAATGCCCCTGTCTAGACTGAATCAGCAACCCTAGCAGTTTTCTCCTTTCCTTGCCTAATCCTCAGTTACCTTCCACAAAACTTCTCAAGGCTACATTTCTGCACTCAAGTTTTTAATCTTTCTGCTTTTGTCTTGATCTTCATTTACCATCTCATTACTTAATGGTGTTCAGATTCTCCCTTTATATCCAGTCCCAGAGTGACATATAGATAGTATTTAATGTACTGGAAAATCAATTAGTTGTGACTGCTTGGAACACCATATTGGAAAGTATTATCTGACTCTATCTGGACTTGGTGGGAGGGAGTACTCTGATTAGTACAGAAAATTATAAGAGAGTGGATTGATGGTGGATTATTCGTGGCAGTATATGGTTTGTATATTTGTTAACTGGGATGAGCCACTTTGGATAAATGTTTTGAGAATACATTTGGCTTTGATTTTTACTTGTTTGAGATACTGACTTTTATATCAGTCCCAAGCCTTAGTGTAACCCTTACTCATCCCACTAACTTTGGGACAGCCTGTAAGAAAGTATTCTTGAATACTGGATATGCTCTCAGGATTCCATGATGAAGTCAATACTACGCTGTGGTCTTCTGTCTAGGAGACAGATGTTGGGAGAGCAGGGAGGAAGTGCACTATGCAGACAGTAGGAAAATTCTACCACTATGTATTTTCTGGCTTGTGTGTGCCCAGTCCAGGGTCAGAACATGACTGATAGGATAAAGGAACACAAAAATGTCAGCTTATGCAAACTCTTGGTTTATATGCCCACACTCAAATATCTGTTAGGCCATTATAAGAGCTCATCATTTCAGCAACACTTTTTTTCTTTCTTGGCATCTTAGAGGGAAGTAAACTTCTAAGAAATAATTTATTTTAGTTTTTTTGCAACCAAACCCAACACTTTCTTCCCAATTTTCAAATAAGCACTTCACATAACAAAGGAAAATCCATTTTTCCCAAGTGCCCAGAAAAAAAATATAGATTTCTTCTTGCCCTGTCAGTGATGGTCCTCACCGAAGAGCGCTGTCCATAGATATATAAGTTAAACAGTGTATTTACCCATGAATAATAAAAAATGGTGGTTTTCTGTTTATTATGGGCCTTATTTTTCTCACATAATGATAAGTACATTGTAGGTGACACTTTCATGTTCTGAGAAATTGAATCTGTTTCTGGTCTTCCACTTAGCCTGGACTGTCACATTTGGTTGTGACAATCTTCACTGTCCAGTGATGCCCAGTGAAGGGGTAAGTGAAAGCTGAAATTAATTGACCCTGTGTGTGGAGGTAATACCTTCACTTTCTACCAAAGGTACCATATGATTTGCCTGTGGCTAGCTATATCTTCTCAAGACAGTAAGATGGCTACTCTATTCCTGTATCATATACATTTAAACATAAGGAAAAAAAGAAAGGACAGAGAGTGAAAGAAATATACAATATGAATCATTCTGACTTAAAGAGCATTTCTAGAAGCCCAATGTAAAGTCTTCTACTTGCATCTCAATGACCTGAACTCTGTCACAAGCCCACTGTGACAAACACAAATAATGAATAAATTGTCTTAGTATCATTTATTCAGTAATCTATACATTCCCTATTTATATGGAAGCTGCCTTAATTCTACACTAAATCACAGTATATTCTTTTTTCTTAGTTTTATTTTTTAAGGTATACAGCATAATGATTTGATAAATGAATATATTGCAAAACAATAACCACAATAACTTTGGTTAACATTTATTACCTCACATAGTTGACTTTTTTGTGATGAGAACTTTTAATATCTACTCTCTTAGAAAATTCCAAATATACAATACAGTATTGACTGTAGCTATCATGCTGAATATATCTCTGTAATTTGTATTATAAATATATTTTGTACCTTTTTGCTTCCTTCAACAATTTTACTCACTCCTATCGCTGACTCCAGCTACCATCAATTTATTCTCTGTTTCTATGAGTTTAGATGTTTTAGTTCCCTATATAAGTGAGATCACACAAAATTTGTCTTTTTGTCTGACAGTTCACTTTTAGCATAACGCCTTCAGGATTTTTCATGTTATCACAAATGGCAAGATTTCTTTCTTTTTTGGTCGAATATGTCATCCCTTATATGTACATCACATTTTCTTTATCCAGTCCTCTAACAATGGACACAAGTTGTTTCCATGTCTTGGCTACTGGAAGTAATGTGGCAATAAACATGGGGGTGCAAATATCTCATCAAGGTAGTGATTTTATTTCCTTCAAATATATACCCAGAAGTAGAATTGCTGTGTCATTGATAACTATATTTTAGTTTTATAGAAACCTCTATATTTTTTTCCCACTGTGGATATACCAATTTATGTTCCCACTAATAGTACCCTAAGGTTCTCTTTTTTCCTACATCCTTGGCAACACTTGTTATCTTTTGTCTTTTTGGTTATAGCCTTTCTAACGGGTGTGAGGTTGTATCTCATTGAAGTTTCATTTTTATTTCCCTGATGATTAGTGATGTGGAGCACCTTTCCATATATCTCTTAGCAATTTGAATACCTTCTTAGGAAAAATGACTATTCAGGCTGAGGCCATGATTGAGTAGATGGTGATGATGATAATGATGATGATTTTGCTATTATATGAGTTATGTGTAATTTTTTTTAGATTAACCCCTTATCATGTAATTGAACTGCAAATATCTTCCTCCATTCCACAGGTTGCCTCTTCATTCTGCTGATTATTTATCTGTGCAAGAGCTTTTAACTTTGATGTAGCCATGATTATTTATTTTTGCTTTTATTGCCTGTGCTTTAGGTGTAATATGCAAAAAAAAAAAAAAAAATTCATTGCCAAGACCAATGTCAAAGAGATTTTCCCCTATTTTTTCTAGGAATTTTATAACTTAACATTGTACATATAAGTCCTTAATCCACTTTGGGATAATTTTTGTGAATGGTGTAAATAGTGGCAGAGTTTCATTTATTCATATTTAAATATCCAAATTTCTCTAAACCAGTTGGAAGAAGCCATCTTTACCGTTAAATATTCTTGGATTCCTTGTCAAATATTAGTTGAACAGATATGCATAGGTTTATTTCTAAGCTCTTGGTTCTCTTCCATTGTTCTGTGTTTATGCCAATACTATATTTTTAAAACTGCTCTAGCTTTGTAATATAGTTTAAAATTAAGAAATGTGATGCTTCCTGCTTTGCTCTTCTTTTTCAGGATTGATTTAGTTGTTCAGGATCTTTTGTGGTTTCATACAAATTGTATGGTTGGATTTTTCTATTTTTATAAAAATGCCGCTGATATCTTGATAGGGATTCCACTGAATCTGTAGATGACTTTGAGTAACATAAATATTTTAACAATATTAATTCTCCAAGCCATGAACATAAGATGTATTTTTCTTCAGTTGTGTCTGATTCAATTTCTTTCATCAATATCTGATAATTTTCACTGCAGAGATATTTTACTCCCATAGTTAAATTTGTTCCTCAGTTCAGTTTAGTTGCTCAGTCATGTCCAACTCTTTGCGACCTCATAGACTATAGCATGCCAGGCTTCCTTGTCCATCACCAACTCCTGGAGCTTACTCAAACTCATGTCCATTGAGTCAATCATGCCATCCAACCATCTCATCCTCTATGTCTTCTCCTCCCACCTTCAATCTTTCACAGCATCAGGGTTTTTCCACTGAGTCAGTTCTTTACATCAGGTTGCCAAATTATTGGAGTTTCAGCTTCAGCATCAGTCCTTCCAATGAATATTCAGGACTGGTTTCCTTTAGGATGGACTGGTCAGATCTCCTTGCAGTCCAAGGGACTCTCAAGAGTCTTCTCCAACACCACAGTTCAAAAGCATCAATTTTTCTGTGCTCAGCTTTCTTTATAGTCCAACTCTCACATGCATGCATGACTACTGGAAAAACCATAGCTTTGAGTAGACAGACCTTTGTTGACAACATAATGTCTCTGTTTTTTAATATGCTGTCTAGGTTGATCATAGCTTTTCTTTCAAGGAGCTTTTAATTTCATGGCTGCAGTCACCATCTGCAGTGATTTTGGAGCCCCCCCCCCAAATAAAATCTCTCACTGTTTCCTGATCTATTTGTCATGAAGTGATGTGACCAGATGCCATGATCTTCGTTTTCTGAATGTTGAGTGTTAAGCCAACTTTTTCACTCTCCTCTTTCACTTTCATCAAGTGGCTCTTTAGTTCCTCTTCACTTTCTGCCATGAGGGTGGTGTCATCTGCATATCTGAGGTTATTGATATTTCTCCTGGCAATCTTGATTCCAGCTTGTGCTTCATCCAGCCCAGCATTTCTCATGATGAACTCTGCATATAAGTTAAATAAACAGGGTGACAATATACAGCTTTAAAATACTCCTTTCCTGATTTGGAAGCAGTCTGTTGTTCCGTGTCCAGTTCTAACTTTGCTTCTTGACCTGCATGCAGATTTCTCAGGCGGCAGGTCAGGGGGTCTGGTATTCCCCTCGCTTTAAGAATTTTCCACAGTTTGTTGTGATCCACACAGTCAAAGGCTTTGGAGTAGTCAATAAAGCAAAAGTAGATGTTTTTCTGGAACTCTTTTGCTTTTTCAATGATCCAATGAATGTTACCTAAGAATTTTTTATTGTTTTTGATGCTATTATAAGTGGGATTGTTTTTTTTTAATTTCCTTCTGGTATTTCATGTTAAGGTAAAGAAACATGACTGATTTTTTTTCCATTGATTTTATATCCTTCAACTTTACTGAAATTCATTGATTATATCTAAAAATTTTTTGGTGGAGTATTTAGAATTTTCTATATAATATAGTATCATCTTAAAACAAAGACAATTTTATTTCTTCCTTTTTGATTCAGATGCCTTTTATTTATTTTCTTTGTTTAGTTCCTGTGGCTAGGACATCCAGGACTAAGTTGAATAGAATGGTGAGAGAGGGCACCCTTGTCCTTATTCCTGAAATTTTAAAAATAAATGTTTTCAGTTTTTCACCTTAAGTATGATATTAACTGTGGGTTTGTGATATATTGCCTTTATATATTGAGATAATTCTTTTTTAATTGAAATATAGTTGATTTACAATATTTTGTTATTTCAGGTGTACAGAAAAGTGATTCAATTATATATATATATATATATATATATATATATTTCAGGTTATTTTCCATTATAGGTTATTACAAGATAATATAATTTCCTGTGCTATACAATAAAACCTTCCTGCTTATCTATTTAATGCATAGTAGTTTGTATCTCTTAGTCCCGTACTCCCCATTTGTCCCTCTCTTTCCCTTTCTTCTTGATAACCATATGTTTTTTTCCTATGTCTGTAATTGTGTTTTTGTTTTGCATATGCATTAGTGCTTAGTCGCTCAGTCGTGTCTGACTCTTTGCGACCCCATGTACTAGAGCTCACCAAGCTCCTCTGTCCATGGTGATTCTCCAGGCAAGAATACTAGGGTGGGTTGCCATTTCCTCTTCTTGGGGATCTTCCTGACTCAGGGAATGAACCTGTGTCTCCTTTGTTTCCTGCATTGGCAAGCAGATTCTTTACCACTGCACCACCTGGTCACAAAATTTAAAAATAACAATTTAAAGTGAACACATTTCATTTAGAACATTCACATAATTTAGAAACAAAACATTTTCATCACTAGAAAATAAAGCCCTACAGTCACTGAGCACTTTTTCCACATTTCTTTTCACCCTAGTTTCTGGCAGCAAATGTTGAATGCTTTCAAAGGTTTTTTCAGAACTATTAATGTATTAATATAGTAGTTTATATTAATAGATTTTTTATTATTGAATCAACTTCTTGTTTATTCATAAAATGTTCTTGGTTATGATGTTTTCTTAACTTGCTGTTGAAATCTGCTCACTAAAATTTTATTTTGGAATTTTTTGCATCAATATTCATAAGTGATATTCCTCTGAAATTTACTCTTTTAAATTTATCTTTATCATATTATAGCATGTACTGTGCTGTGCTTAGTCGCTTAGTCATGTCTGATGCTTTGCGACCTCATGAACTGTAGCCTGCCAGGCTGTTATGTCCATGGGTATTCTCCAGGCAAGAACAATGGAGTAGGTTGCCATGCCCTCCTCCAGGGGATCTTCCCAATCCAGGGATTGAACCCAGGTCTCTCTCATTGTGGGCAGATTCCTTACCCTCTAAGCTACCAGGGAAGCCTAGGATTTATATTTTAATTTGTATTATTTTTTAGAGTCCACATATCATGATATCGTATATTTCTCTCTCTCTGATTTACTTAATTAAGTATAGTTCTGTCTAGGTCAATCCATCTGGTCCCATCACTTCATGGGAAATAGATGGGAAAACAGTGGAAACAGTGTCAGACTATTTTTTTGGGCTCCAAAATCACTGCAGATGGTGATTTCAGCCATGAAGTTAAAAGACGCTTACTCTTTGGAAGAAAAGTTATGACCAACCTAGATAGCATATTCAAAAGCAGAGACATTACTTTGCCAACAAAGGTCCATCTAGTCAAGGCTATGGTTTTTCCAGTAGCCACGTATGGATGTGACAGTTGGACTGTGAAGAAGGCTGAGTGCCGAAGAATTGATGCTTTTTTTTTTTTTGAATTTTTTTTTTGAATTGATGCTTTTGAACTGTGGTGTTGGAGAAGACTCTTGAGAGTCCCTTGGACTGCAAGGAGATCCAACCAGTCCATTCTAAAGGAGATCAGTCCTGGGTGTTCATTGGAAGGACTGATGCTGAAGCTGAAACTCCAATACTTTGGCCACCTTGTGCGAGAGTTGACTCATTGGAAAAGACCCTGATGCTGGGATGGACTGGGGGCAGGAGGAGAAGGGGATGACAGAGGATGAGATGGCTGGATGGCATCACCGACTCTATGGACGTGAGTTTGGGTGAACTCTGGGAGTTGGTGATGGACAGGGAGAACTGGCGTGCTGTGATTCATGGGGTTGCAAAGAGTCGGACACGACTGAGTGACTGAACTGAACTGAGATCAATCCATAATGCTGCAAATGGCAATATTTCACTCTTTCTTACAGTTAAGTAATATTCCATTATATATATATATATATATATATTACATCTTCTTCAACTAATCATCTGTTGATGCACTTGGATTATTTCCTTGTCTTGGTTATTGTAAATTGTGCTGCTATGAACAATGAAGTGTTTTTTGTTTAGAGATTTTCTTTTCTTTCCAAATATATACTTAGAAATGAGATTTTTTCAACCATATAGTAGCTCTATTTTTAGTTTTAAGGAAGTTCCACACCTTTTTTCAAAAATAGTTGCACCAATCCACATTCCCAGCTACAGTATATAAGGACTACCTTTACACATCTTCAGCATTTATTATTTGTAGATTTTTTTTTTTTGATGATAACCATTCTGACACATGTGAGGTGATACTTCATTGTAGTTTTGTTTTCAATTTCTCTAATAATTAGCAGTGCTGAGCATGGTTTCATGTGCCTGCTGGCCATCTGTATGTCTTCTTCAGAAAAATGTCTATGTAGATCTTCTGCCCATTTTTTGATTGGATTGAATCTTTTTTTTAAATATTGAATTGCATAAGCCATTTATATATTTTGAATATTATTATTGTCAGTACCATAATTTGCAATTATTTTCTTTCATTTCATAGGTTGTCTTTTCATTCTATTGATTTTCTTTGCTGTACATAAAAGCTTGTAAGTTTGATTAGGTCCCATTTGTTCATTTTTGCTTTTATTTCTTTCCTTTTGGGAGGCTGATCTAAAAAATGTTTCTACAATTTATGTCAGAAAATATTTTGCTTAAGTTCTCTTTTAGAAGTTTTATGGTGTCATGTCTTATATTTAGGTTTTTAAAATATTTTGAGATTATTTTCAGATATGGTGTGAGGAGTGTTCTAACTTCAGTGATTTACATGTAGCTGTCGAGGATGAACAATATCACTTGTTAAAGAGACTGTTATTTCCTCCACTGTATATTCTTGCCTCCTTTGTCATAGATTAATTGGCCATGGGCATGTGGGTTTGTTTCTGGAATTTCTTTTGTGTTCCACTGACCTACATGTAAGTTTTTTTTTTTTTTTTTTTAACACCAATACCATGCTGTTTTGATTACTGTAGCTTCATAGTATTTTGTGACATCCAAGAGGGGTATGCCTCTTGCTTTGTTCTTTTCCCTCAGAACTGCTTAGGCATTTCTGTGTCTTTTGTGGTTCCATGTAAATTTTAGGATTATCTCTTCTAGCTTTGTGAAAAAAAATGTCTTGGGAAATTGATAGGGATTGCATTAAATCTGTAGGTCAATTTGGATAGTATGGCCATTATAACAATATTAATTATTCCAACCCAAGAGCATTGAATATATTTTCATTTTTTTGAACCATCTTCAGTTTCCTTTATCCATATTTATAGGTTTGAGTGGATAGGTCTTTTATCTCCTAGGTTAAGTTTATTCTTACTTTTTTTTTTTTTTTTTTTGGTGACAAGGTTTAAATAAGGTTTTATTCTTTCCTTTTCAATATTTCATTTTAGTGTGAAGAAATGCAACAGATTTCCGTATAATAATTTTATATCCTCTTACCTTGTTGAATTCCTTTATTAGTTCTAATAATTTTGTATGGAGACTTAGGGTTCTCTATATTAGTGTTTATGTCATTGGCAAATAGTGACCATTTTAATTCTTCCCTTCCAATTCAGATATATTTTATTTCTTTTTATTTTTTGACTACTGTGGCTAGGACTTCCAATATTATGTTAAGTAGAAGTGGTGCGACTGGGCATCTTTATTTTATTCCTGAATTTAGCAGAAAGGCTAAATTTCTTTTCACCACTGAGAATGCGAATGAAAGGGTTTCATCTTTTCACCAATGTTGGCTATGGATTTGTCATATGTGGCCTTTATTATGTACATATATGTTTCCTCTATGCACATTTTGGTGAGAGTTTTAAAAATAAATCGATGTTGAATTGTGTCAAATACATTTCCTGCATCTAATGAAATGATCATATGATTTTTTTCTTTCTTCTTGTTAATGTTCCTTATTACATTAGTTGATTTGCGTCTGTTGAACCTACCTATGATCCCGGAGTGAATCCCACTTGATCATCCTTGTTATGTATTGTTGAATTCAGCTTGCTAATATTTTGAGGATTTTTACATCTATATTCATCAAAGATATTGGGCTGTAATTTTCTTTTTTGTGTGTTATCTTTGGTTTTGGTGCCAGGTTGATGATGGCTTCATACAAGGAATTTGAAAGTGTTCTCATCTGTTCAGTTTCTTGGAATACTTTGAACAGGATAAGTATAGGTTCTTTTTTGTATGTTTGGATGAATTTCCCCGGTGAAACTATCTGATTGTGGATTTTTGTTTGGAGGGAGTTTTAAAATTACAGACTCTATTGGTCTGTTGCAATTATGTTCCCTTTTTACTCAGCCTTGACAAGTTTTACATTTTTAGAAACGTGTCCATTTCTTCTAGGCTGTCCAATTTGTTGGGATATAACTGTTTATAATATTTGCTTATAATTTTTTGCAATTTGTGGTATCAGTTTGTTGTTATTTCCTCTCTTTCATTCCTAATTTTATTGATTTTAGTCTCCTCACTTTTCTTCTTGATGAGCCTAGCTAGAGGATTGTGAATTTTATCTTAAGAACTCAGCTCTTTTTTATATTGATCTTTTCTATTTTATCCCTATTTTATATCCTCTCTGATCTTTATTGTTTCCTTCCTTCTGCTGACCTTTGGTTTTATATGTTCTTTTCCTGATCCCTTTAGGTAGTAGGTTAGGTTGTTTATTTGACATTTTTTTCCTGTCTCTTGAAGAAGGTCTGTATTACTATAAACTTTGATCTTAGAACTACTTTTGCTATATCCCATAGATTTTATAAGGCTGTGTTTTCATTTTCAACTGTGTTGAGATATTTTCTGATTTCTTCTTTGATTTCATCATTTAGCCACTTTTTTCTAACAGCGTGTTGTTTAGTCTCCATACATTCACTCCTTTCCCATTTTTCTTTCTGTGGCTGATTTCTAGTTTCATACCATTGTTCTAAAAAAAGATGCTTGAGATAATTTCAAACCTCTCAAATTTGTTAAGGTTTTTTTATGACCTAGTTTGTGGTCTCTCTTAGAGAACACCCCATGTGCTCTTGAAAACATTGTACATTCTAATTGTTTACAGATATAGTGCCCTGTAGGTATCAGTTAAGTCCAACTCGTCTATTGCATAAGTTAGACCTCTGTTGCCTTACTGATTTTCTGTCTGCATGATCTTTCCATTGATGTGTGTGGATTGTTAAATTTTCCTACTATCTCATCCATTTCTCCTTTATATCTGTTAGTATGGTTTTATATATTTCAGTTCAGTTCAGTTCAGTCACTCAGTCGTGTCTGACTCTTTGCGACCACATGAATCGCAGCACGCCAGACATCCCTGTCCATCACCAACTCCTGGAGTTCACTCAGACTCAGGTCCATCGAGTCAGTGATGCCATCCAGCCATCTCATCCTCTGTCATCCCCTTCTCCTCCTGCCCCCAATCCCTCCCAGCATCAGAGTCTTTTCCAATGAGTCACCTCTTCGCATGAGGTGGCCAAAGTACTGGACTTTCAGCTTTAGCATCATTCCTTCCAAAGAAATCCCAGGGCTGATCTCCTTCAGAATGGACTGGTTGGATCTCCTTGCAGTCCAAGGGACTCTCAAGAGTCTTCTCCAACACCACAGTTCAAAAGCATCATTTCTTTGGCGCTCAGCCTTCTTCACAGTCCAACGCTCACATCCGTACATGACTACTGGAAAAACCATAGCCTTGACTAGATGGACCTTTGTTGGCAAAGTAATGTCTCTGCTTTTGAATATGCTATCTAGGTTGGTCATAACTTTCCTTCCAAGGAGTAAGTGTCTTTTAATTTCATGGCTTCACTCACCATCTGCAGTGATTTTGGAGCCCCAGGTAATAAAGTCTGACACTGTTTCCACTGTTTCCCCATCTATTTGCCATGAAGTGATGGGACCAGATGCCATGATCTTCGTTTTCTGAATGTTGAGCTTTAAGCCAACTTTTTCACCCTCCACTTTCACTTTCATCAAGAGCCTTTTTAGTTCCTCTGAACTTTCTGCCATAAGGGTGGTGTCATCTGCATATCTGAGGTTGTTGATATTTCTCCCGACAATCTTGATTCCAGCTTGTGTTTCTTCCAGTCCAGCATTTCTCATGATGTACTCTGCATATAAGTTAAATAAGCAGGGTGACAATATACAGCCTTGACGTACTCCTTCTCTTATTTGGAACCAGTCTGTTGTTTCATGTCCAGTTCTACCTGTTGCTTCCTGACCTGCATATAGGTTTCTCAAAAGGCAGGTCAGGTGTTCTAGTATTCCCATCTCTTTGAGAATTTTCCACAGTTTATTGTGATCCACACAGTCAAAGGCTTTGGCATAGTCAATAAAGCAGAAATAGATGCTTTTCTGGAACTCTCTTGCTTTTTCCATGATCCAGCGGATGTTGGCAATTTGATCTCTGGTTCCTCTGCCTTTTCTAAAACCAGCTTGAACATCAGGAAGTTCATGGTTCACGCATTGCTGAAGCCTGGCTTGGAGAATTTTGTGCATTACTTTACTAGCGTGTGAGATGAGTGCAATTGTGCAGTAGTTTGAGCATTCTTTGGCATTGCCTTTCTTTGGGATTGGAATGAAAACTGACCTTTTCCAGTCCTGTGGCCACTGCAAAGTTTTCGAAATTTGCTGGCATATTGAGTGCAGCACTTTCACAGCATCATGCTCATATTTTGGATATATTATTTGGATATTAATGAGTATAATATCTTCTCTTTGTATTGATCCATTTAACCTTATATAATGCCTATATCTTTCTTTCTTTATGGTATTTCTTTTAAAATCTATTTAAAATCTGTGGTTCTTTTTTTAAAATCTATTTTAAAACCTCTACCTTTCTGTTCATTTTATTTGCATGAAATATCCTTTTCCATTTCCTTACTTTTAGTTTGTGTCTCTTTTATCTTGAAGTCTTGGGTAGGCAGCATATTGTAGGTTCTTATTTTTTAATCCAGTCTTCCACTCTGTATGTTTTTGGTTCATTGACCTTTCAAATAATTACTGATGGGTATACACTAACTTCCATGTTGATCCTTGTTTTCTAGTTCTTTTTCTAGTTCTTTTTTGTTCATTTCTTTTTTTTTTTTTTGTTTTTCCTTTTGTGGTTTGTTGATTTTCTTTTGTAGTGTGCTTGAGTTGCTTTATTTTTATTTTTGTGAATCTATTTTGTATATGATTCATGGTTACCATGTAGTTCAAGTTTCAGATCAGATCAGATCAGTCGCTGAGTCATGTCCGACTCTTTGTGACCCCATGAATCGCAGCACACCAGGCCTCCCTGTCCATGACCAACTCCCGGAGTTCACCCAGACTCACATCCATCGAGTCAGTGATGCCATCCAGCCATCTCATCCTCTGTCGTCCCCTTCTCCTCTTACCCCCAATCCCTCCCAGCATCAGAGTCTTTTCCAATGAGTCAACTCTTCGCATGAGGTGGCCAAAGTACTGGACTTTCAGCTTTAGCATCATTCCTTCCAAAGAAATCCCAGGGCTGATCTCCTTCAGAATGGACTGGTTGGATCTCCTTGCAGTCCAAGGGACTCTCAAGAGTCTTCTCCAACACGACAGTTCAAAAGCATCAATTCTTCGGTGCTCAGCCTTCTTCACAGTCCAACTCTCACATCCATACATGACCACAGGAAAAACCATAGCCTTGACTAGACAGACCTTTGTTGGCAAAGTAATGTCTCTGCTTTTGAATATGCTATCTAGGTTGGTCATAACTTTCCTTCCAAGGAGTAAGCGTCTTTTTGAGCAAGCTCAAGTTTATTAACCCGTAAATATATCTGCTTGCTTTAACCTGACAGTTATACAAGTTAAAACACATTCTAAATGATCTATATTTTCTTACTTTTCTCCCTCATGTTTTGTGATTTTGATATCATATTTAATTTTCATGCTTTTTTAATGTTAATTGCAATTATAGTCACTTTTACAATTTTTTCTTGTTTTTAAGTTCATGTACTGGCTTTTAAAGTGATCACTAATATTTTTATATATTTTCCTTTCCTATTGTGATTTTCCCTTTCTAATAGATTCCTGCTTCTTTTCTATTTAGACAAGGCCTTTTAATATTTCTTGTAGGGTAGGTTTAGTATTGCTGCATTCTTTTAGTTTTTGCTTATCTGAAAAATTATTTCTCTCTCCTTCTACTCTAAATTATAATCTTGTTACATAGGGTATCCTAGGATGCAGATTTTTCCCTTTTAGTATTTGAATGCCACTCCTTCCTGGCCTACAAATTTTTCACAGAGAAATCAGCTGATAACCTTATGGGGATTCTCTCATAACTGACTTTTTGTTTTCTCTTGCTGCCTTTAGTGTCCTCCATTTAAATTTTGCCATTTTAATTATGATATATCTTGTTGTAAGTCTCTTTTGGTTCATCTTCTTTGGGACCCTCTGTTCTCCCTGTACCTGGATATCTCTTTCTTTCTTTAAGTTTTTGAACTTTTCAGCCATAGTTTCTTGAAATACAGTTTGATCACCTTTTCTCTCTTACTCTCTTATAAGCCCTAATATGCATAGGTTGGCAGGCTTAATATCCCATAAATCTCATGTGTTGCTTTCATTTTTTTATTCTCTTTCTGTTGCTGTTCTGATTGGGTGATTTCCATTATTCTATCTTTCAGATTACTTACTCATTCTGTGCCATTAATCTGCTATCCAGTGCTTCTAGATAGGTTTTTATCTCGAGCAATTTGTCTATTTTTAATTGGTTTATTTTTATAAGTTCTAATTCCTTGTTACAGTAATCTGCATTTCTACTGATAATCTTTCTTAATTAAGTTAACATTTTTATTACCTCATTTTTGAACTCAGAGTCTAGGACAGTGGTGAGGTCTGTTTCTAATTTTTTTTTTCTTTCAGGGGAGTTCCCTTGTCCTTGTAATTTCAAATAGTTCCTCTGCATTTTCATTTTACTTGAATTTCTCTGTCTATATGAATTTGGGAGTATCAATTATCTACTGTGTTCTTGAAAAGGTGTTTTTGTGTTGGGGTATTCTTGTGCATACTGTGTTCATCCAATATTTTTTGCATGAGATCTTGTTCTGATATGCATGCCAGCCCCATCTTTCTTCAGAGGGTGTTGGCAGTTTTCCCAGTGATAGGGAGTGTGGTTGGCTTGCTGGATGTGAGGTGTGGCTTCTTTTTTGCTTCATGGCTATCACCACCCTGCCAGGGGTGGGTCTGCTCCCAATTGGAGTAGAAGTTTTGAGTATGTGCCATGCCCCAAAGGATGTGATTGCTGAAGCAATTGAGGCCTGTGGGGTCACAGCAAGCCCACAAAACTGAGGAGTCCTCGGTTTTTCTCAGTAGCAGCAAAGTTCCTTGTTGTATTCTTCCCATATCTAGTGCAAAGCTGTGGCCATGACCTGTCTGCCCAAGTTTTAGCAATGAGTTGCTACATGCTCTTGTGATGCTGCCTGGTGTGAGCACTGACTATGTCTCCTATGGCTAAATCCTCTGCCGCTACATGTGTTCAGGCAATGAACTCTGAAATTCCACCTGGATCACACCCCAGGCCATCTGAACTGTCTCTACATAGCTAGATCAAGTTCTCTCACATGGTCTATTTGCCTGTTATTCACCACTTAGCATTTGCAAATTCTTGTGGCACCACCACAAGACAGTGACAGACTTTATTTTGGGGGGCTCCAAAATCACTGCAGATGGTGACTGCAGCCATGAAATTAAAAGACGCTTGCTCCTTGGAAGAAAAGCTATGACAAACTTAGACAGCATATTAAAAAGCAGCGACATTACTTTGCTAACAAAGGTCCATCTAGTCAAAGCTGTGGTTTTTCCAGTAGTCATGCATGCATGTGAGAGTTGGGCTTTAAAGAAAGCTAAGCGCCAAAGAATTGATACTTTTGAACTGTGGTGTTGGAGAAGACTCTTGAGAGTCTCTTGGACTGCGTGATCAAACCAGTCAGTCCTAAAGGCAATCAGTCCTCAATATTCATTGGAAGGACTGATGCTGAAGCTGAAACTCCAATACTTTGGTCACCTGATGCAAAGAACTGACTCATTTGAAAAGACCCTGATGCTGGGAAAGATTAAAGGTGGGAGGAGAGGGGGATGACAGAGGATGAGATGGTTGCATGGTGTCACCAACTCAATGGACAAAAGTTTGAGTAAGCTCCAGGAGTTGGTGATGGACAGGGAAGCCTGGTATGCTGTAGTCCACGGGGTCAGAAAGAATCAGACATGACTGAGCAACTGAACTGAACTGAACTAATTGTGGTACCACCCAGTGCACACACTGTCAATGGTTTCTATGCCTTCTCCTCCTGGATCACACCCCAGGTAGCCCAGTCTGTTTCTGAGTAGCTAGACGGAACCTTTGCCTTGATCTCATGCCAGGCTGTGGTATGGAATGAATGGGTCTAGAATGTCAGTCCCTTCAGTTTGGAAAGTACAGCAGGGTGGAAGGCACCAGTCCAAGGCTCTCTCTGTCCCCACTGTTAGCATGCCAGCATGCATGTATTTCAAGAGTAGAGTCTAGGCTTCTTCAACCCTTCTCTCTGGCTCAGTAGATTTCCTAGTAGGAAAGAGTGTGTGTCTCCTCTATGCGGGAAATCAGGACTAGGATGTCCAGATTGTGAGTTGACTTTCTCACTCCCCAGAGCAAATGTCCACCTGTGTGTGCCTTCTTTCCCTTAGAGATCCCTACTAGGGGCACAGGTACAGACTGTTGTATTTTTTCCATCTTACCTAGTTATGTGAAGATCTTTTTTGCAGTGTTGGTTGTATAGGAGCTCTTCTACCAGCTTCCAGTTAGCTTTCTATGAGAATTGTTCCACATGTAGACGTATTTTTGATGTGCTTTTGGGGAGGTGGTGAATTCCACGTTATCCTACTCTACCATCTTGATCTCCTTCTAAGGTAATTGTTTTTATACCAGATTTGCTGAGAGTAATTTTTTTTTTGAATGGCTATTGAATTTTGTCAAATACTGTCTCTGAATCTCTTGAGATAATTTGATTTTTATCTTTTATTCTATTAATGTGATATATTGCGTTTATTGTTTTGGTTATGTTCAACCATTTTTGCATCCTAGATATAAATACCACTTGATCAAGCAATGTGATCCTTGTAATGTGCTATAGAATTCAGTTTGTTAGTATTTTCTTGGTGCTTGCTTATGTCTATTATTTTCAGAGATATTAGCATATAGTTTTCTTTCTCATATTGTGTTATCTGCTTTAGTATAAGTGTAATGCTGGCTTTGTAAAATGAGTTTTGGAGAGTCTTCTCATTTCAATATTTTGGAAGAATTTAAGAAGAAATGTCATTAATTTTGTTTACATGTCTGTTAAAATTCACAAGTGAAACCATCTATTCCTAAGCTTTTCTGTGTTGGGAATTTTTTCTTTATGGATTCAATATTCTTACTTTTTGTTGATCTGTTTAGAGTTTTAATCTCCTTACTCATTACTCTTTTGTTCAAATATCTTATTTCTTATCAGTTTTGACAACTTCATTTTTTCAGGAATTTATCCCTTTCTCCTAGGTTTTCCATTTTGTTAACATATAATTTTCCAAAGTATTTCCTTATGATTGAATTTCTGTTTTTGGTTGTAATCACTCCTACTTCATTTCTGTTTTTATTTTTTAAACTCCTCATTTTTTTCTTAGTCTAGCTAATAGTTTTAAATTTTCAAAGAATTAAAGACTTTTCAGAAAAAGTCTTTTCTTTGGGTGATGTTTAGTATTATTTTTTCTGTCTCTATTTTATTTATTTATGCTATAATTTCATTATTTTCTTACTTAAATTACCTCTGGCTGAGTTCTATATTTTTCTATTTCTTGAAGTGCAAAGATAGATTATTATTTAAAATCTTTTTTGCTTGATGTATTCAATTATTTCTATAAAATTTCTTCTTCTAGTATTTCCTAGAGGTGAACTTGTACACACCTCTTGTGCCCTGTTTCTTACACCTGGTGCTCTGCTTCTGGTGTCTGCCACCCAAGGAAAGCCCCTTGTTTGCTGGCCAGCAGGGCTTTTTTGTGGGTCCCATGGGAATATGAGACTCGTGCAAACAGAGAAATAGTTCTCAGCTGGCTACAGCACAGAGAACAGAATGAAATATAACACTTGATTTTCTGTGAAAGAGGCATATTTGCTGGTCCCGGAATTTTGATCTGAAGGGAAGGCTACTGGTTTGGCATACATCTAGGGACATACTGAAGTGCTGCCTAGGGACAGAGGCAAGTGGATGCCATCTTTGACTATCCCTCTGCCTTGCTCCTGGTCACTGGTATATTTCAGAAAGGAATTTCTAAATTTATCTGGCACCCTTAATTTTGTAGCCCTTTTACTTGGACAACTCTATATCTTCTGGATCTGGTGACCAGCAGGGATTATGCACAGAGTCTCACAGCACTGTGCATATTTCCATACTTTAAAAGTAGCTTCCAAAGTGTCTGGATTCCAGTATGCCTTAATCTAAGTGCTGACTCAGATCCTCCCGATTGGGACACTGACAGATTTGTTGTTACTGTTGTTCAGTGGCTAAATCATATCCAACACCCTAAACTATTCAGTTCAGTTCACTCTCTCAGTCGTGTCTGACTCTTTGTGACCCCATGAACTGCAGCAGGCCAGGTCTCCCTGTCCATCACCAACTCCCGGAGTTTGCTCAAACTCATGTCCATCAAGTCAGTGATGCCATCCAACCATCTCATTCTCTGTAGTCCCCTTCTCCTCCTTCCCCCAACCCCTACCAACATCAGAGTCCTTTCCAATGAGTCAGCTCTTTGCATGAGGTGGCCAAAGTATTGGAATTTCAGCTTTAGCATCAGTCCTTCCAAAGAACACCCAGGACTGATCTCTTTTAGAATAGACTAGTTGGATCTCCTTGCAGTCCAAGGGACTCTCAAGAGTCTTCCCCAATGCCACAGTTCAAAAGCATCAGTTCTTCTGTGCTCAGCTTTCTTCACAGTCCAACTCTCACATCCATACATGACTACTGGAAAAACCATTGATTTGACTAGATGGACCTTTGTTGGCAAAGTAATGTCTCTGATTTCTAATATGCTATCTAGGTTGGTCATAATTTTCCTTCCCAGGAGTAAGAGTCTTTTAATTTCATGGCTGCAATCACCTCTGCAGTGATTTTGAAGTGCCACCCCCCCAAAAGTCTGACACTGTTTCCACTGTTTCCCCATCTATTTGCCATGAAGTGATGGGACCAGATGCCATGATCTTCGTTTTCTGAATGTTGAGCTTTAAGCCAACTTTTTCACCCTCCACTTTCACTGTCATCAAGAGCCTTTTTAGTTCCTCTTAACTTTCTGCCATAAGGGTGGTGTCATCTGCATATCTGAGGTTATTGATATTTCTCCCGGTAATCTTGATTCCAGCTTGTGCTTCTTCCAGCCCAGTGTTCCTCATGATGTACTCTGCATAGAAGTTAAATAAGCAGGGTGACAATATACAGCCTGATGTACTGCTTTTCCTATTTGGAACCAGTCTGTTGTTCCATGTCCAGTTCTAACTGTTGCTTCCTGACATGTATATAGGTTTTTCAAAAGGCAGGTCAGGTGTTCTGGTATTCCCATCTCTTTGAGAATTTTCCACAGTTTATTGTGATCCACACAGTCAAAGGCTTTGGCATAGTCAATGAAGCAGAAATAGATGTTTTTCTGGAACTCGCTTGCTTTTTTGACGATGCAGCAGATGTTGGCAATTTGGTCTCTGGTTCTTCTGCCTTTCCTAAAACCAGCTTGAACATTTGGAAGTTCATGGTTCACTTATTGCTGAAGCCTGGCTTGCAGAATTTTGAGCATTACTTTACTAGTGTGTGAGATGAGTGCAATTGTGTGGTAGTTTGAGCATTTTTTGACATTGACTTTCTTTGGGATTGGAGTGAAAACTGACCTTTTCCAGTCCTGTGGCCACTGCTGAGTTTTCCAAATTTGCTGGCATATTGAGTGCAGCACTTTCACAGCATCATCTTTCAGGATTTAAAATAGCTCCACTGAAATACCATCACCTCCACTAGCTTTGTTCATAGTGATGCTTTCTAAGGCCCACTTGACTTCACATTCCAGGATATCTGGCTCTAAGTGAGTGATCACACCATTGTGATTATCTGGGTTGTGAAGGTCTTTTTTGTACAGTTCTTCTGTGTATTCTTGCCACCTCTTCTTAATATCTTCTGTTTAGGTTAGGTCCATACCATTTCTGTTCTTTATCGAGCCCATCTTTGTATGAAATGTTCCCTTGGTATCTCTAATTTTATTGAAGAGATCTCTAGTCTTTCCCATCCTGTTGTTTTCCACGATTTGCATTGATCGCCGAGGAAGTCTTTCTTATCTCTCCTTGCTATTCTTTGGAACTCTGCATTCAGATGCTTATATATTTCCTTTTCTCCTTTGCTTTTCACTTCTCTTTGGTAAAGCATCTGCCCACAATGCGGGAAACCTGGGTTCGATTCCTGGGTTGGGAAGATCCCCTGGAGAAGGAAATGGTGATGCACTCCAGCACTCTTGCCTGGAAAATCCCATGGACGGAGGAGCCTGATAGGCTACAGTTCATGGAGTAGCAAAGAGTCGGATACGACTGAGCGACTTCACTTTCACTTTCTCTTCTTTTCACAGCTATTTGTAAGGCCTCCCCAGACAGCCATTTTGCTTTTTTGCATTTCTTTTCCATGGGGATGGTCTTGATCCCTGTCTCCTGTACAATGTCACGAGCCTCATTCCATAGCTCATCAGACACTCTATCTATCAGATCTAGGCTCTTAAATCTATTTCTCACTTCCAGTGTATAATCATAAGGGATTTGATTTAGGTCATACCTGAATGGTCTGAATGGTCTAGTGGTTTTCCCTACTTTCTTCAATTTAAGTCTGAATTTGGCAATAAGGAGTTCATGATCTGAGCCACAGTCAGCTCCTGGTCTTGTTTTTGCTGACTGTATAGAGTTTCTCCATTTTTGGCTGCAAAGAATATAATCAATCTGATTTCGGTGTTGACCATCTGATGCTGTCCATGTGTAGAGTCTTCTCTTGTGTTGTTGGAAGAGGGTGTTTGCTATGACCAGTGTATTCTCTTGGCAAAACTCTATTAGTCTTTGCCTTGCTTCATTCTGTATTCCAAGGCCAAATTTGTCTATTACCCCAGGTGTTTCTTGACTTCCTCCTTTTCATTCCAGTCCCCTGTAATGAAAAGGACATCTTTTTGGGGTGTTAGTTCTAAAAGATCTTATAGGTCTTCATAGAACCATTCAACTTCAGTTTCTTCAGCAGTACTGGTTGGCCATAGACTTGGATTACTGTGATATTGAATGGTTTGTCTTGGAAACGAACAGAGATCATTCTGTCATTTTTGAGATTGCATCGAAGTACTCCATTTCGGACTCTTTTGTTGACCATGATGGCTGCTCCATTTCTTGTAAGGGATTCCTGCTCACAGTAGTAGATATAATGGTCATCTTAATTAAATTCACCCATTCCAGTCCATTTTAATTCACTGATTCCTAGAATGTTGACATTCACTCTTGCCATCTCCTGTTTGACCTTCCAATTTGCCTTGATTCATGGACCTGACATTCCAGGTTACTATGCAATATTGCTCTTTACAGCATCGGACCTTGCTTCTATCACCAGTCACTTCCACAACTGGTTATTGTTTTTGCTTTGGCTCCATTCCTTCATTCTTTCTGGAGTTATTTCTCCACTGATCTCCAGTAGCATATTGGGCACCTATGGACCCAGGGAGTTCCCCTTTCAGTATCCTATCATTTTGTCTTTTCATACGTTCATGGGGTTCTCAAGGCAAGAATACTGAAGTGGTTTGCCATTCCCTTCTCCAGTGGACCACATTCTGTCAGACCTCACCACCATGACCCGCCCATCTTGGGTGGCCCCACACGGCATAGCTTAGTTCCACTGAGTTAGACAAGGCTGTGGTCCGTGTGATTAGATTGACTAATTTTCTGTGATTATGGTTTCAGTGTGTCTGCCTTCTGATGCCTCTTGCAACACCTACTGTCTTACTTGGGTTTCTCTTATCTTGGACTTGGGATATCTCTTCATGGCTGCTCCAGCAAAGCACAGCCACTGCTCCTTACCTTGGAGGAATGGTATTTCCTCCCAGCTGCGCCTTCTGACCTTGAACATGGAGTAGCTCCTCTTGACCCTCTGCACCTGCGCAGCCACCACTCCCTAAACTATTGGGAGCCACTAAAAATGAAGTGGTTTACTTGTATATTATATAGGTTTGAGAGACAACCTAGGGTTTGCGCAGGGTTGAACAATAAGGTTAATTTCCAACATGAAACTACTCCTTCAAGACTGGGATCAGGGTTTTCCCTGGTGGTACAGTGGTTAAAAATCTCCCTTGCTGTGCAATAGACACCAGTTCAATCCCTGGTCTGTGAAGATCCCACATGCTGTGGAGCAACTAAACCTGAGCATCACAAATAATGAGCCAGTTCTCTAGCACTCATGAGCCACAACTACTGAGCCCATGTGCTCCAACTATTGAAACTTGTGTAATTAGAGCCTGTGCTTTGCAACAAGAGAAGCCATCACAATTAGAAGCCTGCACACTGCAATGAACAGTAGCTTCCACTCATTGCAACTAGAGGAAGCCCATGTGCAACAACAAAGACCCACCACAGTCAATAGATAAATCTTAAAAAAAGATTTAGAGCAGTCACTGTTTTATCCAATGCATTGAAACCAAAACAGAAGGTCAAGGGAAAAGAAGAAACAGAGGAATGTGTTTAAAACCAAAAATAAAGTCTCAGAAAAATAACTTGATGAAAGATATGTAATATACCTGATTAGGAACTTAAAATAATGCTCATAAATTTGTTAATGAGCTCAAGAAGAACAATAGATGAACAAAGTGAGAATTTCAACATAGAAAATATGATAAAATACCAAGTAAAAGTCACAAAGGTGAAGAAAACAATAAATGAGTTGAAAAACATAATAGAGGGATTTAACAAAAGACTAGATGGATCAGAAGAAAAAATCAATTAACTCCAAGGCAGGGTAGTGGGACTCAGAGTAGCAAAATGAAGCAAGAATGACTAGAGCTTCAAGGCTCGTGGTACACATCATCAAGTGTACCAACATTCCCATTGCAGTGGTCCTAGAATGAGAAAAGAGAGAGAAAGGGGTAGAAAACTTATTTGGAGGAATAATGACTGAAAACTTCTTTAACATGAGGAAAGAAAGAGATATACAGATCCAAGGAGTCCAGAAAGTTCCAAATAAGATGAAACCAGAGAACTATACAAAAACATATTATAGTTAAAGTGTCAAAAGCTATAGACAACTTAGAAAGGTAAGATGGGGTGAGGGTAGGAGGGAGGTTCAAGAGGGAGAGGGCATATGTATACTTATGGCTAGCTCACATTGTTGTATAGCAGAAACAATACAATATTGTAAAGCAATTATCCTCCAAGTGAAAATTAAAAATATAGAAAAAATCTTTAAAGACAAGGAGATATCTTAAAAAACAGCAAGAGAAAAACAACTCGTTATGTACTAGGGAACTCCCATAAGACTATTAGCAGATTTTCAATGGAAACTTTACTGTTCAGAAGAAAGCATTACAATGAATTCAAGGTGCTTAAAAAAAAAAAAAAAAAACCTGCCAAAAAGAATATTTTATTTTGTAAAGTTAGCATTCAAAATTGAAGGAGAGGTGAAAAGTTTTCCAGACAAGCAAATGGTAAATGAGTTTATTATTACTTATGAGCTGGACTTAAAATTTTAAAGGGAATTCTTTAAAATTCTTTTAAAATTAAAAGAATTTAAAATTTAGATCTCCTCTTTTAAGGGGAATCCCTTAAAATTTTAAAGGGAATTCTTTAAGCTGAAAAGAAAGGGCAGCTTTAGTAGCAGGAAAACATATGAAAGTATACATCTCACTGGTAAATGTAAACACATAGTAAAATTTAGAATAATGTAAAAGAGATGGGTTAATCACTTATAGTATGAAGATTAAAAGAAAATAATAAAAGTAAACATAAGCACAATAATTTTTATCAACTTTAAAAACCAGTTATATAAGTATAAGTTGTTGCATGTAAACCTCATGCTAACAACAAAGCAAAAACCTATAGTATCTACTACAAAGATAAAGGAATCCAAACATTGGCACTACAGAAAATCATCAAATTACAAAGGAAGAGAACAAGAGAAGAAGAAATGAGAAGAACTACAAACTAGCCAGAAAACACTCAGCAAAATTAAACTAAGTATGTGCATATGTGCATAGTTGTTCAGTCATGTCTTAGAGTTTGCAACCCCTGCCAGGCTCCTCTGTCCATGGAACTCTTCAGGCAAGAATAATGGAGTGGGTTGCCATGCCCTCCTCCAGGGGATCTTCTCAACTCAGGAATCAAACCTGTGTCTATTATGCCTCCTGCATTGGTGGATGGGTTCTGTACCACTAGCAACACCTGGGAAGCCTACACACACACACACACACACACACACACACACACACACACACACACACATGATTGTGCATGTGTGTGTGCTCAGTCATTCAGTCATGTCCAACTCTTTGGACCTCATGGACTGTAGCCCTCCAGGCTCTTCTATCCATGGAATTTTTAAGACAAGGGTAAACTTATCCATGGGTAGACCTATGGCTGATTTATGTTGATGTTTGGTAGAAACTATCACAATACTATACAGCAGTTATCCTTCAATTAAAAAAAATTAAAAAAAAAAAAAGAATACCGTAGTGGGTTGCCATTTTCTCCTCTGGGAGATACATATGTGTACGCATATGTATATGTATTTCAGCTTTTAAAAGGAAGGACATCTTGCCATTTGTGAAAATATGGATGGACCTTGAAGGCATTTTGCTAATAATGTTGAGTGAAATGTCAGAAACAGAGAAATATCAGTATGATCTCACCTACATACGAAATTTTACACAACAATAACAGCAATCTTACAGATACAGAGAACTGATTGTTGAGGCTGCCAAAGATGGGGAGATGGGTGTGGGAGAAATGAGTGAAAGTGGTGAAAAGGTACAAATTTTCACTTATGAAATGAATAAGTCACAATTATGTAATATGTTTCATGAGAGATTATAGTTAATAAAACTGAATTGTATATGTGAAAGTTACTGAAATTGTGAAACTAAAAGTGTTCTTCCAAAGAAAAAATTGTAACTATGCTTGGTTATGGGTGTTAACTATACTTATTCCGGTGACCAATTTGCAATATATACAAGTATTGAATTATTATGTTGTAAATGTGGGACTTATGTGTTGATTGTATATCAATAACAAAAAAGTAAGTAAAAATCCACTTTATCTTAGAACTTCTTTTGCTTTATGCCATTATTTATGGTATGTTTGATTTTCATTTTCCTATCTATCAAGATATTTAAAAATTTCCCTTTTGATTAAATGACCCATTGGTTACTTTGAATGTGTTTAATTTCTTATTTGTGATTTTTTTCTGCTTTTTTCCTGTCAATTGGTTTCTAATTTATTTTTTAAACATAAATTTATTTATTTTAATTGGACGCCAATCACTTTACAATATTGGAATGGTTTTGCCATACATTGACATGAATCGTCATGGGTATATTCCCCATCCTGAACCCCCCTCCCACCTCCCTCCCCATCCCATCCTTCTAGGTCATCCCAGTGTACCAGCCCCGAGCACCCTGGCTCATGCACTGAACCTCAGAAATGATTCTTGATATGATTTCAATCTTGCTAAATGTGCTCACTTTTGATTTGTGGCCTAACAGATTATCCAGCCTATAAAATATTTTATATGCACATTAAAAGAATGTGTATTTTGGAGTTTTGGGGTGGTATATTCTATATATGTATGTTAGGTCCATTTGCTCTAAAATGTTGAAATCCATTGTTATCAATTTACTGTCTGGATTGTCTATTCATTATTGAGAGTGGAGTATTAAAGTATTGCATTGCTTTGTATTTCTCATTTTACTTATTTTAGTATTTGCTTTACACATTTCTGTGCTGTGATGTTGGATGGATAGAATTTTTCAGTATATTTTCTTACCAATAATTGACCTCTTCATCATTATATAATGATCTTCTTCTTAAAGTCTATTTTATCAGATATAAATATAGCTACCCTTGCTTCATATTTTTTTCCATTCCTTCACTTTTAGTCTATCAGTTCAGTTCAGTTCAGTTCAGTCGCTCAGTTGTGTCCGACTCTTTGCAACCCCATGAATCACAGCACGCCAGGCCTCCCTGTCCATTACTAACTCCTGGAGTTCACTCAGACTCACATCCATTGAGTCGGTGATGCCATCCAGCCATCTCATCCTCTGTTGTCCCCTTCTCCTCCTGCTCCCAATCCCTCCCAGCATCAGTCTTTTCCAATGAGTCAACGCTTCGCATGAGGTGGCCAAAGTACTGGACTTTTAGCTTTAGCATCATTCCTTCCAAAGAAATCCCAGGGCTGATCTCCTTTAGAATGGACTGGTTGGATCTCCTTGCAGTCCAAGGGACTCTCAAGAGTCTTCTCCAACACCACAGTTCAAAAGCATCAATTCTTCGGCACTCAGCTTTCTTCACAGTCCAACTCTCACATCCATACATGACCACTGGAAAAACCATAGCCTTGACTAGACGGACTTTTGTTGGCAAAGTAATGTCTCTGCTTTTGAATATGCTGTCTAGGTTGGTCATAACTTTCCTTCCAAGGAGTAAAGCGTCTTTTAATTTCGTGGCTGCAGTCACCATCTGCAGTGATTTTGGAGCCCAGAAAAATAAAGTCTGATACTTTCAGTCTATATGTGTCTTTAAAACCAAAATGTCTTTTGTAGGCAGTATATCATTGGCTATTGTGCTTTTGAAAAATCATTTAAATTTAAATTAAAAAAAAGAAAAATCAATTCAGCAATCCATGTCTTTTACTATAATAATCCCTTTAATTTAAACTAATTATTAATAGATAGACTTACTATTTCCATTTTCTTTATTGCTTTCTGACTCTTTGTATATCCTTTGCTCCTTCTTTCCTACCTTGCTACCTTGTTTTCTAATGATCAATACCTTTATTGATGAAATAGAAACAGTTCACTGTGTACTTAAAATATGACTCAAGTGATCACAACTTTTTCAAAAAACTAGGATCATGGAATCTGGTCCAACCACTTCATGGCAAAGAGATGGGAAAACAATGGAAACAGTGGGAGACTATTTTGTGGTGCTCCAAAACCACTGCAGATGGTGACTGTTGCCATGAAATTAAAAGATGCTTCCTTCTTGGAAGAAAAGCTATGACCAACCTAGACAGCATATTAAAAAGTAGAATCATTACTTTGCCAACAAAGGTCCATCTAGTCAAAATTATGGTTTTTCCAGGAGTCATGTATAGATGTGAGAGTTGGACTATAAAGAAAGCTGAGCACCAAAGAATTGATGCTTTTGAACTGTGGTGTTGGAGAAGACTGTTGAGAGTCCCTTGGACTACAAGGAGATCCAACCAGTCCATCCTAAAGGAAATCAGTCCTGAATAATCATTGGAAGGACTGATGCTGGAGCTGAAACTCCAATACTTTGGCCACTTGATGCGAAGAATTGACTCATTGGAAAAGACCCCCATGCTGGGAAAGATTGAAAGCAGGAGGAGAAGGGGATGACAAAGGATAAGATGTCTGGATGGCATCACAGACTTGATGGACATGAGTTTGAGTAAGCTCCAGGAGTTGGTGATGGACAGGGAAGCCTGGCGTGCTGCAGTCCATGGGGTCACAAAGAGTTGGACAAGACTGAGTGACTGAACTGAACTGATAATGTATTTAGGGAGACAGAAACTGCATTGTATAGAGTTAAAAAAAGAAGGAAGCAAGCTTCTAGATAGGACCAACGTCTGATGTTAGGTAAGCCACAGGCCAGGAGGAAAAGTCAAGAATTGGTGAAAGAAAGGTGCTAAAGAAAATATGAATGGTGAAGTATAAATAGGATTTATTAATAATTTCTTTATTTTAAAGCATGATTGGGTGGGAAGGTTAAGGCAGTAAATGTACCTCTCAGTATCTTAGACAAAACATCATTTATAGTATCCTAGTTGATTAACGGAGAGATGTATAGCAAATAGAGCAAGTTATATTGATTTCCAGCTAGTTGAATAATCATTTCCTAAAAGATTTGATAACTAATCTACACCAACTTCTTTTAAATTAAATTTTACTGGAGTACATTTGCTTTATAATATTGTGCTAGTTTCTTGCTGTATAGAAAAATGAATCAGTCATATGCATACGTATATCCACTCATTTTTAGATTTCCTTCCCATTTAGGCCACCACAGAATGCTGAGCAAAGTTCCCTGTGCTGTACATTAGGTTTTCATTTAATTATCTATTTTGTATGTAGTAATCAATATATGGACTTTCTAGGTAGCACTAGTGTAAATAACCCACCTGCCAAATGCAGGAGACAGAACAGATGTGGGTTAGATCCCTGGGTCCAAAAGATCCCGGGGAGGAATGCATGTTAACCCACTCCATTACTCTTGCCTGGAGGACCCCATGGACAGAGGAGCATGGTGGGCTGCAGTCCATAGGGTTGCAGAGTCAGACATGACTGAAGCTATTTAGCACGCATGCATGAGTGAATATATGCCAGTCACAATCTCCCAATTCATCCCATCACTCCTTTTCCCTTGGTAACCAGAAGTTTGATCCCTACATCTGTGACTCTACTTTCAAGTGGTATTATATGATATTTAGTATTATACTTATTTTTCTCTTTCTTACTTCACTCAGTATGACAGTCTCTAAGTCCATCCACATCTCTAGAAACGACACTATTTTATTTTTTTCTGTGACTAGCATTCCATTGTGTATATATATACATATATACCACATCTTTATCCATTCCTCTGTCAATGGGCATTTGGGAAGTTCCTTGTACTGGCTACTGGAAATAGTGCTTCAATGGACATAAGAGTGCATGCATCCTTTTCAATGATGATTTTTTTTTTCTGATTATATGTCTAGCAATGGGATTATTGGATCATATGATATCTCTATTTTTATTTTTTTTAAGGAACATCAATACTGTTCTCCATAGCGGTTGCAACAATTTACATTCCCACCAACAGTGTAGGAGTGTTCCCTTTTCTCCACATTCTCTGCAGCATTTACTGTTTATATAATTTTGATAGCAACCACTCAGTTTTCTGTGAGGTGAAAACTCACTTTAATTTTGATTTACATTTCTCTAATAATTAATAATGTTGAACATCTTTTAATATGTTTTTTGGCCATCTATATGTCTTCTACGGAAAAAATGTATATTTAGGTCTTCCACCCATTTTTTGACTGGGTTGTTCATATTTTTGATATTGAGCTGCATGAGCTGTTTGTTTATTTGGGAGATAAATTTATTGTTGGTTGTTTGATTTGCAAATATTTTCTCTCATTGGGAGTGTTGTCTTTTCATCCTGTTTATGGTTTCATCGTGGTACAGAAGCTTTTAAGTTTAGTTAGGTGCAATTTGCGTGTTTTTGCTTTTGTATTCATTATTCTAGGAGGTGGACAGAAAATATACCTTGCTGAGATTTATGCTGGAATGTTCTATCTGTATTTCCCTGTAAGAGTTTTATAGTATCTGCCTTTGCATTTAGGTTTTTAATCCATTTTGAGGGGTTTTTTGTGTGTATGGTGTTAGGGATGGGCTTCCCAGGTGGCTCAGTGGTAAAGAATCCACCTGCCAATGCAGGAGACAGGAGATGAAGGTTTGATCCCAGGTATGGGAAGATCCCCTGGAGTAGGAAACGGCAACGCACTCCAGTATTCTTGCCAGGAAAATTCCACACAGAGAGGAACCTGGTGGACTAGAATCCATGGGATCACAAAGAATCAGACACTAATAAGCACACACACCACATGGTGTTAGGGAGTGCTCTAATTTAATTCTTCGACATGTGGTTTTCCAGCTTTCCCAGGACTATTTATTGATGACACTGTATTTTCCCCATTGTGTATTCTTTGTCATAGATTAGGTGGGCATAGGTGTGTGGCTTTATTTCTGGACTTTGGTTCCACTGATCTGTAACTCTGTTTTTCTGTAAGTATCCCACTTATTTTGTTGTTGTTGATGACTGTAGCTTTGTATAGTCTGAGGTCAAGTGGCCTGATTCCTCCAGGAATCTTCTTTCTCAAGATTGTTTGGCTACTCAGTGTCTTTTGTGTTTCCATATGAAGTGTAAAATTGTTGTAATTCTGTGAAAAATGCCTTTGGTAATTTAATTGGGATTGCATTGAATCTGTAGATTGCTTTGGGCAGTATAGTCATTTTTACAATATTGATTCTTCAAAACTAAGAATATGGCATATCTCTCCATCTGTTTGTGTGGTTTTTTTAAAATTTTATTTTGTTTTTAAACTTTACAATATTGTATTAGTTTTGCCCAACATCGAAATGAATCTGCCACAGGTATACCCGTGCTCCTCATCCTGAACCCTCCTCCCTCCCCATACCCTCCCTCTGGGCTGTCCCAGTGAGCCAGCCCTAAGCATCCAGCATCGTGTGTCGAACCTGGACTGGCGACTCGTCTCATACATGATATTACACATGTTTCAATGCCATTCTCCCAAATCTCCCCACCCTCTCCCTCTCCCAGAGTCCACAAGACTGATCTATACATCAGTGTCTCTTTTGCTGTCTCGTTCACAGGGTTATTGTTACCATCTTTCTAAATTCCATATATATGCGTTAGTATACTATATTGGTGTTTTTCTTTCTTGCTTACTTCACTCTGTATAATAGGTTCCAGTTTCATCCATCTCATTAGAATTGATTCAAATGTATTCTTTTTAACAGCTGAGTAATACTCCATCATGTATATGTACCACAGCTTTCTTATCCATTCATCTGCTGATGGGCATCTAGGTTGCTTCCATGTCCTGGCTATTATAAACAGTGCTGCGATGAACATTGGGGTACATGTGTCTCTTTCCCTTCTGGTTTCCTCAGTGTGTATGCCCAGCAGTGGGATTACTGGATCATAAGGCAGTTCGATTTCCAGTTTTTTAAGGAATCTCCACATTGTCAGAATGGCTGCATTCCAAAAGTCTATAAGCAATAAATGCTGGAGAGGGTGTGGAGAAAAGGGAACCCTCGTACACTGTTGGTGGGAATGCAAACTAGTACAGCCACTATGGAGAACAATGTTTGTGGTTTTTTTTTTTTTGACATTTTCAACAGGAGTTTTTCTGAAATTTATTTTTAATTGGAGGATAATGGCTTTACAATATTCTGTTGGTTTCTGCCATACATCAACATGAATCAGTCATAGTTATACATATGTCCCATCTCTCTTGAACCTCATACTACCTTCCACGCCAGGCCACTCCTCTACGTTGTCAGAGACCACCAGGTTTGAGCTCTCTGAATTCCCACTGGCTATCTCTTCTACATATTGTAATTTACATGTTTCAGCATTATTCTTTCAATTTGTCCCTCCCTATCCTTCACCCACTGTGTCCACCAGTCTGTTCTTTATGTCTGCATCTCCATTGCTTCCCTGAAAATAGGCTTATCAGTGTCATATTTTTAGATTTCATATATATATATGTTAATATATAACATTTATTTTTCTCTTTCTTATTTACTTCACCCTATATAGGGCTTCCCAGGTGGTGCTACAGGTAAAGAATTGGCCTGCCAATGTAGGGGATGCAAGAGACCTGGATTTGATCCCTGGGTCCAGAAGATCCTTTGAAGAAGGAAATGGAACGCCCTCCAGTATTCTTGTCTGGAAAATTGCATGGACAGAGGAGCCTGGTGGGCTAGTCCATAGCGTCCCAGAGTCAGACTCAACTGAGCACAAGCATCTCATCTCTCTCACTCAGTATAATAGGCTCTAAGTTTGTCTACCTCATTAAAGTGAATTGAATATGTTCCTTCTTATGTCTGAGTAATATTCCATTGTATGTATGTATCACAACCATTCATCTGCCAATGGACATCTAGGTTGCTTCCATGTCCTGGCTATTGTAAGTAGTGCTGGAATTGAAAGGTTGTTGTTGAATCACGTGAAGACACCGGGATTCTTGGCTCCCAGAGGAGAAGAATTCAATCCGAGGCCAGAGACGAGGCTTGATCGCTTAGAGCTTTTGTGTAATAAAGTTTTATTAAAGTATAAAGGAGATAGAGAAAGCTTCTGACATAGGCATCAGAAGGGGGCAGAAAGAGTACCCGCTTGCTAGTGTTAACAATGAAGTTATATAATCCAAAGAATGCCTGGAGGTTGTAAAGACCTCATCAGACCTACTCCCATAATTTACATTTTAAGATAACAGAATTAGCCAGAAGGTTTAATCCAAAGACTGTGGTCAGGCAGGATACATTATTGTTATATAATCCTAAGGAATGTAGTGAAGGAAAAAAAGTTTGTCCTTTCTTCCTCCTTGATAATTCCAGACCCCTCTCTCCTTGGGGACCCCTAGACTCCCTATCAACCTGCCTAGGAAATGACTCTCTCAGAATGACTGGGGTATGTGTGTCTCTTTCAATAGTGGTTTTCTCAGGGTACATGCCCAGAAGTGGGATTGCAGTGTCATATGGTAGTTTTGGGCTTCCCAAGTAGCTCAGCTGGTAAAGAATTCACCTGCAATTCAGGAGATCCCAGTTCGATTCCTGGGTCAGGAGGAACCTGTGCTTGGACTTCACTGGTGGCTCAGACAGTAAAAAATCTGCCTGCAATGCGGGAGAACTGGGTTTGTTCCCTGGTCTGGGAAGATCCCCTGGAGGAGGGCATGGCAACCCACTCCAGTATTCTTGCCTGAAGAATCCCCATGGACAGAGGAGGCTGGCAGGCTTCAGTCCATGGGGTTGCAAAGAGTCAGACATGACTGAGCAACTAAGCACAGCACAGCATGGTAGTTTTATTCCTAGATTTTAAGGAATTTCTATACTGTTCTCCATAGTGGGTGTATCAATTTACATTCTCACTGACAGGGCAAGAGGGTTACTTTTTCACCACACTCTGCACCATTTAATGTTTGTAGGTTTTTGTGTTTTTTTTTTTTTTTTTTTTTTTTTGATGACAGCCTCTCTGACCATTTTAAGGTGATAGCTTATTGTAGTTTTGATTTGCATTACTCTAACAATGAGCAATGTTGAGCATCTTTTCATGTGTTTATTAGCCATCTGGTTTATCCATCTTTGCTATGTCTTTTTGAGTAAATGTCTGTTTAGGTCTTTTGCCCACTTTTTGCTTGGTTTGTTTGTCTGGTATTGAGCTGCATGAGCTGCTTTTATATTTTGGAGATTAACTCTTTGTTTTTATTTTGCTATTAGTTTTTAATTTGTTTTTATTTTGCTATTAGTTTTTAATTTGCTATTAGTTTCTCCCATGCTAAGGATTGTTTTTTTCACCTTGCTTAGAGTTTCCTTCATTGTGTAAAAGCTTTTAAGTTTAATTAAATCCCATTTGTTTAACTTTGTTTTTATTTCCATTACTCAAGGATGTGGATCATAAAGGATCTTGCTGTGACTTATGACATAGAGTGTTCTGCCTATGTTTTCCTCTAAGAGTTTTATAATTTCTGATCTTACAGTCATATCTCTAATCCATTTTGAGTTTATTTGTGTGTGTGGTGTAGGAGGTGTTCTAATCTCTTTCTTTTACATGTAGTTGACCAGTTTTCTGAGGACCTCTTGTTGAAGAGACAGTCTTTTTTCCACTGTATATTTTTGCATCCTTTGTCAAAGATAAGGTGCCCATAGATGTGTGGGTTATCACTGAGCTTTCTGTCTTGTTCCATTGGTCTACATTTCTGCTTTTCAGCTAGTACCATACTGTCTTGATGACTGTAGCTTTGTAGTATAGTCTGAAGTCAGGAAAGTTAATTCCTCCAGTTCTATTTTTCTTTGTCAAGGTTGCTTTTGATATTCAGGATCTTTTGCATTTCCATACAAATTGTGAAATTTTTTGTTCTAGTTTTATGAAAAGTATCATTGGTAGTTTGATAGGAATTACATTGAATCTGTAGATTGCCTTGGGTTTTATAGTCATTTTCACAATATTGATTCTTGCAATCTAAGAACATGGTTTATATATCCATCTGTTTGTGTCATCTTTGATTTCTTTCATCAATGTTTTAAGATTTTCTGCATAAAGTTCTCTTTCTTTAGGTAGGTTTATTCCCATGCATTTCGTTCTCTTTGTTGCAATGGTGAATGGGATTATTTCTTTAATTTCTATTTATCATGTTTCCTTGTTAGTGTATAGGAATTAAGGGACTTTTGTGTGTTAATTTTATATCATGCAACTTTATTTTATTCATAATTAGCTCTAATAATTTTCTGCTGGCATCTTTGGGCCTTTCTATATATGTCATCTTCAAAAACTGCGAGTTTTGTTTCTTCTTTTCCCATCTGGATTCCTTTTATTTCTTTTAGTTCTTTGATTGCTGTGACAAAGAATTCCAAAACTATGTTGTACAATAGTTGTGAGAATGGGCCTGGTCATCTTGTTCCTGATCTTAGTGCAAATGCTTTCACCTATTCACCACTGAGATTAATGTTTGCTGCAGGTTTTTCATATATGGTGTTTATTAAGCCTATTTTCTAGAGAGTTCTTTATCATAAATGAATGTTGAATTTTGTCAAAAGCTTTCTCTGCATCTATTGAGATAATCATATGTTTTTTAAATCTTTCAATTGGTTAATATGATGTAACATATTGATTGATTTGCATCTGTTGAAGAATCCTTGCATCCATGGGACAAAGCCCACTTGATCATGATGTATGATTCTTTTAATGTGTTGTTAGATTCCGTTTGCTGGAAATTTGTTGAGAGTTTTACATCTATGTTTTTCAATGATATTGGCCTGTAGTTTTCTTTTTTGTGTGTGGCATTTTTATCTGTTTTTGGTATCAGGTTGATGGTGGCTTAGTAGAGTGTGTTCTGGAATTTTTCTTTCTCTGCAATTTTCTGGAAGAGTTTGAGAATTTCAGTGTTAGCTCTTCTGTAAACATTTCATAGGATTCACCTGTGATGCTATCAGGCCCTGGGGTTTTGTTTGTTGGAAAAATTTTGATCATAGTTTCGATTTTTGTGCTTCTGATTTGTGTGTTCATATTTTGTATTTCTTCCTGGTTCAGCTTTGGAAGGTTATACTTTTCTAAAAAAATCTTTCCATTTCTTCCAGATTGTCCTTTTATTGGAATACAGTTGCTCATAGTATTCTGTTATGATCCTTAGTATTTCCGTGTTATCTGTTTTAACTTCTCCTTTTCATTTCTAATTTTATTGATTTGAGTCTTCTCTCTTTTTTTCCTTGATGAGTCTAGTTAATGATTTGTGAATTTTATCTTGTCAAAGAATCAGGTTTCGGTTTTATGGATCTTGGCTGTTGTCTTCTTTATATCTTTTTCATTTATTTCTGCTCTAATTTTTTGATGTCTTTCCTTCTACTAACTTTTGGGGGTTTTGTTCTTTTTTTAGTTGCTTTAGGTGTAATGTGAAATTATTTATTTGATGCTTTTCCTTTCTCTTGAAGTAGATTTGTATTGCTATAAATTTCCCTCTGAGCACTGTTTCCCCTCCCCTCCCCACATCCCATAGGTTTAGATTTGTCATATTTTCATTGTCATTGTCTCTAGGTATATTTTGATTCCGTTTTTGATTTCTTCAGTGATCTGTTGGTTATTCAGAAGTGTATTGTTTAGCCTCCATGTCTTTGTAGTTTTTATAGTCCCCCCCGCCCCATAGTTGATATCTAATCTTATAGTGTTATGGTCAGAAACAAGGCTTGAAATGATTTCAGCTTTTAAAATTCTGACCCAAGTTCTAATCTATCCTGAAGAAAATTCTATGTACACGAGAAAAATGTGAAATCTACTGATTTTGAATGAAATGCCCTGTAAATATCAATCAGCTCCAAATGATCCATGTATCATTTACAGTTTGTGTTTCCTTTTTAATTTTCTGTCTTGATGATCTGTCCATTGGTTTGAATTGGGTATTAAATCTCCCACTGTTAGTGTATTACTGTGGATTTCTCCTTTAATAGTTGTTAGCATTTGCCTTATGTATTGAGGTGCTCATGTGTTTGATGCATAAATATTTACAATTGTTATATCTTTGTGGATTGATCCCTTGATCTTTATGTAATGTTCTTCCTTGTCTCTTGTAATGGTCTTTACTTTAAGGTCTATTTTATCTGATATGAGTATAGCTACTCCCACTTACTTTTGATTTATGTTTGCATGAAATATGTGTCTTCCAGCCCCTTACTTTCAGTCTGTCTGTATCTCTACACCTAAGTTGGGTCTCTTGCAGAGAGCATATGTAAGGTTCTTTACTTTCATATCCATTCTGCCAATCTTTGTCTTTTGATTAGAGCAATTAGTCCATTTACATTACCATTTATTGTTTTGGGTTTGTTTTTGCAGGGCTTTTCTTTCTCTTGTGTTTCCTATGTAGAGAAGTTCCTTTAGTATTTATAGTAAAGCTTAATTACAACTTTACAGTGGTGGTGGCAGTGCTGAATTCTCTTAATTTTTGCTTGTTTGTATAGCTTTTGATTTCTCCTTTGAATGAATGAAATCCTTGCTGGTAGAGTAATCTTGGTTGTAGGTTTTTTTCCTTTCGTCACTTTAAGTATATCATGCTACTTCCTACTTGCCTGGAGAGGTTCTGTTAAATGATCACATGTTACTCTTATAGGGATTCCCTTGTATATTATTTGTTGCTTTTCCATTTCTGCTTTTAGTATTTGTTCTTTGTGTTTGATTTTTGTTGGTTTGATTAAGATGTGTCTTGGTGCGTTTCTTCTTCAGTTTATCCTTTATGGGACTCTCTGGACTCCTTGGACTTGGGTGACTAATTCCTTTCCCGTTTTAGGTAAGTTTCTACTATAATCGCCTCAAATATTTTTTCATGCTTTTTGTATTGTCTTCTTCTGGAACTACTATGATTCAAATGTTGTTACTCCTCATTTCTTTTTATTCATTTTTCTTTATTCTGCTTTGTTTGAGTTATCTCTAGAATTATATCTTCCAGATCACTTACCCATTCTTATGCCTCAGTGACTCTGCTCTGTGTTCCTTCTAGTGTATTTTTAAACTCAGTGTTTGTTTTTCATTGCTGATTGTGTATTCTTTCATTTTTTAAGTTTCTTTATTAAACATTTTTTGTATCATCTTAATCTGTGACTCTAATCTATTTATCTGTGTCTCCATTTTATTTTCAAGATTTTGGTCATCTTTACTATCATTATTCTGAATTCTTTTCAGGTAGACTGCCTATTTCCTCTTCATTTGTTTGGTTGTGTGTTTTTACCATGTTTTTTCATCTGCTGCATGTTTTTCTGTCTTTTCATTTTGTTTAATTTGCTGTGCTTTGGGTCCCCTTTCTGCAGAATGGAAGGTCATAGTTCCTCTTACGTGTGGAGTCTGCCCTCCATGGGTGGTGCTGGACCAGTGCCTTCTGAAGGTTTCCTGATTGGTGGCACTTGTGCCTGTATTCTTGTGGGTGAAGCTGGATCTTGTCTCTCTGAAGGGTAGTGCTGTGTCCAGTAGTGAGTTTTGGGGTGTCTAGGTGTCTATGGATTTGTTATGGCTTTAGGCAGCTTGTCTGCTAATGTAAAGTTTTGTGGCCCTTTTTTTGCTGAAGGATTGCACGGGACATTCAGCACTGCAGCTTGCTGCCTTTGGATGGGGCCTTGTCTTATTGTTGAAGTGGAAGCCTTTGGGAAAACATTCACAAATTAATATTTCATGGGTTAGGAGTTCCCTGGTGATTCAGAGTCCTGTAGACTGGTCTCCCATGTCAGGAGTTCAGACCCAACCCCCTACGTAGCACCAAGACATCATAGGCCACACAGCACAGAAGACAATATCCCAAGACTATTTGTGAAAGCAACACTCAACAGCCAAGAATACCTAAAGACACTCACACCAAAATCTTCCAATATTTCTAGAAAAGTCTCTGGACCTGTTGTTAGCAGTGTGGGGCCAACTCAGTCTCAAATCTGGCCTTACTCCACCTTGTACTTGCTCTCAAAGTCTACAGTTGTCCCTAAAGTCCACAATCTCAAGCTGATTGTGGATATTTAATACACTGCCCCTGTGACTACAGTAACTAATTCCATTTCTCTTTTTCGGTTACACATTCCCTAGTGTTCTGGTTTGGTTTGGGGCCTGGCTCTGCTTGTAGGCTGTCCTCCAGTTTTGGCTCCTGAGGAAAGAGGAGCCAAAGTTTGAGGCTTATTAGGGCTCCCTTGTTCACTCGGACTGGGGATAGGGAGTGGTAAGGCAGCTGCAATTGAGATGTACCAATGAGTGCCTCCAGTGGTAGAAACTAGCTGGTTGTTGTTAGTCTGAGGTGGGTTGTGCACTCTTCCAGAGGATTTGGCCCAATGTCGTGGGTCCCCAGGAAAACCAAGCTTCTTGGGCTCCCAGGAAGGTGTTGGCAGTAACCTGTGCATAATCACAGATTGGTAGCAGCTGCCAACTCTGGGATCAGGATCACAGAGTTGGCATTTTGTCTGCTGCCTCAGGCACTTTCGCTGGTTTTGACAGTGGCTAGTGGTTTACGTTTGCTGCTCTGGGGTTGTAAATTGCAAGTCACTTCTTATTCTACTGCTGGCACTCCTACTGGTTTTGCTGGTTTTGGTGGCCACCCTGGCACACAGCCATCATGAATGTGCGTGGAATTAAAGTGTCCCAATGACAATGATATCCTGCCTCTCTGTGACACCCAGTCTTTTCCCTGGATTCCCTCAGCTGTTGTACTAGCTCCCTCAGAGTATCTTCATGGCAGTCAACCATGGTCCTCTCCCTGGGGTCTGATACCCTAGCCTGAGCCTTGGCACTCTGGGCCCCACTTTCTCCTATGTGCACAAGCATGTGAGCCACTTCTCAGGTGGAAGTGCTGTTCAGAAACAAACTCTGTGGTGAATCCTCTTCATTTTGCCTTCTGGGAACCTTCTGTTGTGCTGCTCTCTGAGGTTCTGAAGTTCCCTCCTGTCCTCACTCATGAAGGGGTTTCTGAGTTTGCAAAAATTTTCTCCTTCATGACTCCCTCCCCAGGGTGCAGGTCCCTGTCCAGAAATACTTTTTCTCTTTTTTTATCTTTGTCTTTTGCCCTACCTCATTCTAAAGAGATTGACTTGCATTTTTGGAAGTCTAGGGTTTTCTACTAGTGTTCTAAAGGTGTACTGTAAGAGTTGTTTCATATGCAAATGAATTTCTGATGTATTTGTGGGTAAGAAAGTGATCTCCCTGTCTTATTCCTCCATCATCTTCCTTTCCCCCCTCATCAGTATCATAGTTTTCTGAGTACTGGTCTTCTGTGTCTTCAGTTAGGATTATTCCTCAGTATTTTGCTGTTGTTATTACAGTGGTAAATGGTATTGTTTCCTTAATTTCTCTTTCTGTTCTTTTATTGCTAGTGTATAGGAATGCAGGAGGCATTTGTGCATGAATTTTGTATTCTGCAAATTTGCCAGATTCTTAGAGTAGCACCAGTCTTTTTCTAGTTGCCTCCTTAGGATTTTCTGTGCATAGTATCATGTCACCTGCAAACAGTGACAGTTTTGCTTTTTCCTTTCCAATTTTGATTCCTTTTTTTTTTCCCCTATGATTGTTATGGCTAGGACATCCAAATCTATTGGGTTGGCCAAAAATGTTCAGATTTTTCTGTAAGATGTAATGGAAAAACCTGAACAAACTTCTTGGAAAACCCAACATGTTGAACAACAGTGGTGAGAACAGATATCTTTGTCTTGTTCCTGATATTGGAGAGAATGGTTTCAGTTTTTTACCATCATGAATGATTGCTACTGTAGGTCTGTCGTATATGGTCTTAATTATATTGAAGTAGTTTCCCTCTATGCCCACTTTCTGGAGAGTTTTTATCATAACCTAGATATTTTTTAAAATTTCTTCTTTGATTTCTTTTTTTTTAAATTACCTTTCTTTTTTTTTAAATTTTATTTTATTTTTAAACTTTTCAAATTGTATTAGTTTTGCCAAATATCAAAATGAATCCGCCACAGGTATACATGTGTTCCCCATCCTGAACCCTCTTCCCTCCTCCCTCCCCATACCATCCCTCTGAGTCGTCCCAGTGCACTAGCCCCAAGCATCCAGTATCGTGCATCGAACCTGGACCATTGGTTGTTTTGTAGCATACTCTTTAGCCTCCATGTGTTTATGCCTTTTATAGTTTTCTTTTTCATGTAGTTGATTTCAATTTCATAGCATGGTAGTTGGAAAAGATGCTTGATGTGATTTCAATTTTCTTAAATTTACCAAAGCTTGATTTGTGACCCAGGATGTGGTCTGTCTATCCTGGATATCCAACAGGATATCCTAGATATCCTAGATATCCTGTTCCATGTGCACTTGAGAAGAAAGTTTATTCTACTGCTTTCAGATTGAATGTTTTATAAATATCAATTAAGTTTATCTGGCCTAATGTGTCATTTAAGGCTTCTGTTTCCTTATTACATTTCAGTCTGAGTGATCTGTCCATTGGTGTAAGTGAGGTGTTAATGTTCCCCACTATTGTTGTGTTACTGTTGCTTTCCCCTTTTATGGTTGTTAGTGTTTCCTGTATTTACTGAGGTTCTCCTTGTTGGGTTCAAAAATATTTACAATTGTTATATCTTCTCTTTAGATTGATTCCTTGATTATTATGTAATGCCTTTCCTTATCTTTTGTAGCAGTCTTTATGTTAAAATCTATTTTGTCTGCTGTGAGTATTGTTCCTCCAGTTTTCTTTTGATTTCCATTTGCATGTAGTATCTTTTTCCATCCCCTCACTTGCGGTCTGTATGTGTTCCTATGTTGGAAGAGGGTCTCTCATAGATAGCATATATATCTGTCTTGCTTTTGTGGAGTTTTAGGTTAGAGTATTTAATTCATTTAAATTTAAGGTAATTATTGAGATGTTTATTCATATTACCATTTCCTCAAATGTTTTGGGTTTATTTTTATGGGTCTTTGTATTTTTCTTGTTTTCCTTCCTAGAGAAGTTACTTTATCATTTATTGCAATGCTGGTTTGGTGTTGCTGAACTATCTTAACTTTTGTTTGCCTGTAAAGCTTTTGATTTCTCCATCAAATCTAAGTGAAAGCCTTGCTGGTTAGGGTAATTTTTGCTGTTGTTTTGCCCCTTTCATCATTTTAAATATATCCTGCCACACCCTCTGGAATGCAGTTTCTGCTGAAAAATCAGTTAATAACCTTATGATCATCTCCTTGTATGTTTGTTGCTTTTCCCTCACTGTTTTTAATATTTTTTCTTTGTATTTAATTTTTGTTGTTTTATTAATATGTGCCTTGACATGCTTCTCCTCGGATTTATCCTGTATATGACTCTCTTATACTTCCTGGACTTGGGTGACTTTTCCTTTCCCATGTTAAGGAAGTTTTTAACTATAATATTTTCCAATATTTTCTCAGACTCTTTTTCTTTTCTTTCCCTTTTTCTTATTGAACTCCTGTAATTCAAATGTTGGTGGATTTAATGTTGTCCCAGAAGTCTCTGGGACTGTCCTCGTTTTCATTCTTTTCTTTTTATTCTGCTCTGTGGCAATTATGTCCACCATTTTATGTTTCTGCTTACTTCTTTTACCTCACTTAGTTTGATATTGATTACTTTTAGTGGATTTTTCAATTCATTTATTGTGTTGTTTATCACTGTTTGTTTGTTTGCTTGTTTGTTATTCTAGGTCCTTGTTAAACATTTCTTATACCTTCTCAATGCTTTCATTTTATTTTTGAGATATTGGATCACCTTTACTATCAGTATTCTGAATTTTTCAGGTAGATTGCCTATTTCCTCTTTATTTATTTGATCTTGTGGGTTTTTACCTTGTTCCTTCATCTTCAATAAATTTCTCTGTCATTTCATTTTGTCTAAGTTACTATGTTTGTGGTTTCCTTTCCACAGGCTGTAGGGTTGTAGTTCCTTTTGCTTCTGCTGTCTTGTAGTTAAATTTGATCAGGGGTTTATGTTTGCTTCCTGGTATTGGGCTGGTTCCTGGCCTCTGGTAGGTGGAGCTGAGTCTTGTTCCCCTGATAGGCCATGTCTTCTCAGGGTGTGTGTTTTGGGGTGTCCATGAGTTTAGTATAACTTTTTGTAAGCTGTTTGCTGATGGGTTGGGCTGTATTCCTGTCTTTCTGGTTGTTTGGCCTGAGGCAACCAACACTGGAGCTTGCAGGCAGTTGCATGGAACTGAGTCTTGTGTACCTCCAGGAAAGCTCATGTCTATTAATAATTCTTGGGTCTGGGACTTGGTGCTACCACTCTTAGGGATAAGGCTCAACCCCTTCTCAGGGAACCAAGACCCTGCAAGCCATGGATCATGGTCCAAAAAAAAAAAAAAAAAAAAGAAAGAAAGAAAACAAAACAAACAGATGATCAAAACCCCCAAGACAAATAACAAAAAACAATCAAACAATACTCAAGACAAATAGTAAAAGTAAAATCAATCAAAACTAAACAAGAAACACCCCCCAAAAAACAAAACAAAAAAAAAATTAAGAAGTCAACGAAAATATAAAATAAGAAAACAACCAACCAAATAGAACTCAAAAACTAAGACAAACAATAAAAGCAAAGCTAACAAGAAAAGAAAAGAAAAACAAAAGGTAAACTTAAATGCAAAGAAAACAGAAAGGAAACACTCAAGAATGATCAAAAAAAAAAAAAGATAAAGGCAAAACAAAAAAAGAAAAAGAAAAAACAAAAAAAAAACTAAAAAGAAGAAAAAAGTTTAAAATAACTAAACAAAAACGTGAAAAAAACCTAAAAACATAAAAGTAAAATTAAAAAAAAATAAAAATTAAACTAAACATAAATTTAAAAAATAAAATAAATAAATTAACGAATTTTGTTGTTGTTGGGGCTTCCTACTGTCAGTCTCCTTCCCCTAATGGTGAAACACAGCTGACTCCCACCTTTCCACAATGCCCTCTAATACCTCTAGGTATATCTCTGGATATCCTTTGTGCATTTTGGGGGTAATCTCAGACTCTGTCCTGGCCCAGCTGCCTAGTATACTTGCCCCTAAACTCCACATCTGGTAAAGCTAGAATTGTCTCAGTTGTGGGATTACTTGTTTATTCAGATATTCTTCAAACAGTAGGTTTCCCAAGTTAATCATGGGAGTTTAGTCTGCAGCTTGTGCAGCTGTATGGAGAGAATTCAGGTCCTCTTCCTTAGTCACACAGTCCCTGAGATTCAGCTTTGGTTTTGGCCTCAAAACCAAAACCCTAGGCACAGGAGGCAAAGTCAGAACTGACTAGGGCACAGTTTCTCACTTAGATGGGAGGGACAAGAAGCAGCAACAGACTGGAGATCACATAATCACTCAGGCAGAGAAGGGACAAAGCAGCCACAACTGGAATGTGCGTGCTTATTCTGATGGGAACCCCCTCTAATGCCCAAGGTGGCAGAGGCCTGCAGGAGTTTGCAACAGACTGAGATGGGATTGCTCTGCTGGGAGTCCCTTCTAGTGCCTGTGGAGGCAGAGGCTGGCTTGTAGGGAGAGTCCATAATGGCAGTTCCACTCCTTGCATGCCACTCAACAATGGTTCCTCACTTCAGAGGCAGATCACACTTCCTCTAGGAGCATTCCCAGTCCTGGAGCTCCTCACTCTCATCTCTCCAAGCTATCTCCTTACAGTCAACTGCAGTCCTCTCCCTAGGTCCTCTCTCCTGTCCCCACATTTAGCACCTAGCCCCTGCTAACATTTGCAAACACCTGTCTCAGGTTGGGCCATTCCAGGGCTGACTCCCCAGGAGGTCCTGGCAAGGGTAGCATATGGGCCCATGAGGGCCAAATGATGCCTTGGCTTGAGGTGGTAAAAATATGCTCAGATGGGTGTCCATGGAGGCAGAAGCTGGTGGGTGGGGAAGGAGTTTGCAATGGTGGTCCTGTCCCTTGTGTGTCACTGAATAATGGCATCTTGCATCTATGGTGGCCTGTCTCTCTTCTGCAAAATTTTCCAGTTGTGGAGTTCCCCACTCCCTTCTTTTTAGAATGTCTCCTCACAGAAACTTATGTCCCCTCCCTGAGTTCAGTCTCCAAGGTCCACTTTTCAATACCTAGACCCTCTCTATACCAGGAGACTCACAACTCAGGTTGGGGTGCACAGGAAGGCACCACAGACCAACTGCATAGGTCCTACTCTATTCTGCCTTCCACAGACTGGTTGGTGCATTCTCCTCCAAAGTTCCTTTCTTTCTCAGTTGATTCCCCTTCTGTGAGGGGGCTTCTCTGAGTGTGGGAACCTTTCCTTTCCTTCACCTCTGCCCCCTCCCTTCAGAGGAGCTGTTCTTTTCCCATTAATTTTTTTCTTTCTTTCATCCTGACCAAGTTGTGTGGGTTTTTTCTTGTCCTTTTAAGTGTCTAAAGTCCTCCACTAGTGTTCAGCAGGTGCTCTGTGAGAATTATTCCATTTGTAGATGTACTTGTACTTGTTAGGAGAGGTGAGCTCTGTGTCCTCCTATTCCACCATCTTGACTCCTCATCTTGCTATATTCTTTTGTTATTTGATGAGAATTACTAACAGTATGCTTTGATTCCTTTATCATAATACTTTGTATATCTTCTGCAAATGTTTCTATCTTGGTTACTATCAGGCCTACAAATGTATTGATAGCATCCTATGTTAACTTGATAACATCATTTGCACACATAAACTTTGTACTATAACTTCTCCCTTTTCACTTTTTTGTTATTAAAATCACTATTAACATATTTAGATATTTTGTATCTATTATCAAATTACTGTCACTATAGTTATTCTTAGTATGTTTATTTTTTTAACTTTAAATGTAAGTGAATTATGCAGTACCATTGAAATATTAGACAATCTGAAGTTGTATTATTTGCCATCATCAGTGAGTTTTACACATATACTTATATATTTTTACATTATTCACTATAATCCTTTTATTTTCCTTTGAAGAATTCCCTTTAGCATTACTTGTTAAATTAGGTCCAGTGGTGATGAACTTCCCCAGCTTTGGGGGTTTGGGGGGGTAATCTTTATCTTTCCTTTATGTCTGAAGGACAGTTTTGCCAGGTAGTAGTATCATTTAATGAATAGTAATATTAATTGACAGTCTTTTTTTCTTCTAATATTTTGAAATATCATTCCCCATTCTCTTTGTCTGCAGTTTCTGTTGAGAGATTCCCTATGGTTTTATGGAAGTTGGTAATATGTATTGAGTCATTTCTTTCTTGCTGCTTTCTTTTGTTCTTGCTGCTCTTTTGTTCTTTTACTTTGGAAATTTTAATTATCTTTCTCAGTATATCCACTTTTTAGATTAAAATTATTTGGGGTTCTCTAGTCTCATGAATTTGAATGTGTGGGAAATTTTTAGCCATTATTGCTTTAAATAAATTTTCTGTTTCTCTCTGTTTTTCTTCTCCCTCTAGGATTCTATAATGCTTATTTTTTCTTTTCTCATGATTTATGAATGCTGTAGGCTGTTTTAACTCTTTTTCATTTTAAAAATTTTATCTTTCCCTATTACTGGACAATTTCAAATGATATATCTTCTAATTCATTAAGTCTTTTTTTTTTACTTGGTTGAGTCTGCTGTTGAAGTTTTTTAATTCTTCAGTTCATTTATTACATTCTACACCTGTTGGATTTGTGTTTGTTTCTGATGGTTTCTATTTCTTTTTTCATTATTTACTTTTCTAATTTTGCTTAGTTTTCTATGTTCCTGTCATTAACTAAACTCCTTTTAGGGGATTTGTTCTGAATTCTTTGTCATATATTTCATGGATCTCTATTTAGGGTCAGTTATTGGAACTTTATCAGTTTTCTTTGGTGACATTATTATTTTTATGATAATTCATTTCTTACATTGAAATCTGTGCATTTGAGTAAGCAATCTCTTAGTCAAGACATTACAGGTTCACTTTGGCAGTGACTCTTCTCATCAGTGAGTTCATTTTAGGATTATGGATAATTCAGCTGGTAACATCTTTGGGTAAGTGTGGCTTGCTATTGTCTCTATTTTGGCAAGACTGCTTCCTGAGATCTGCTGGCTGGGAACAGTTGGATAAGACTACTGGCTTGGTTCCCTGCTCAAACATGGTTGTAAGATGGGCTCCATAGTTGCCTGAACTCTCTGGTCAACCTTCCTAATCAGGAGGCACCGGATGCTATAATTAGCAGTCAGGCAGGGATATAAAATTGCTTCCTTTTCTGACAATGTGTTAGAAATGGTTGCATAGCTATTATGGCTCAATGACAGGATTCCTGAATCAAGCAAAGCTGTCCACCATACTCCCTGCCCAGAGAAATAAATCAATTTAGTTTTGCAGATGGACAGTGTCACTAGTTGGGCTCCCTGCTCAGGATCCTTTTAACTGTAAGATGGGCTACACAACCTCCTAGATGTTCTTGTTTGACTTCATTGTTAGTTGGGCCTAGAGGTTATATTTATTCATAAGTACCACTTCAAATTTGCTTCATAGCCTTGACACAGTCATAGAACAAGTTACCCAACTGGTATAACTAGTCTGTTAGGGATTTGAATCATGCAGAACTTCTGGCTGCATTCCGTGAACAGTAAAAGGTCACTGATTTGGCTGTGCAGGGTGAACAGAGCTGCTGGCTGGGCTCTCTGCTTTGGCATTGCCATAAGTAGGGGTGGAGAATGGGCCACACAGCCTCACTGGTCCTCTGGCAAGGCTACCTGGCCAGGCTGGATTGTAGGCTATATTCAGCTGTAGATGGAGCTTTTAATCCACTTCTTTGTTGAGAGAAGACCACAGAACAGTCTCCTCAGCCAGTGTGACTCATTGGTCGGTGACCTGGATCAGGCAGAACTGCCACCAAGCTCTTTGGACAGTTAGGTACACTGGCTAATATAGTAATATACTGGCTATATTCTGCTCATTCTGCAAGTGAGCAGAACCACTGACTGGGATTCCTATTAGATCATCATTGTAAGTGAGGCTATAGGATAAGCTATGATGTTTCCTAGATGGTCTGAGTAGGCTTCTTGTTTGGATAGGGCTAAAGGTGGTATTGGAGAAGGCAATGGCACCCCACTCCAGTATTCTTGCCTAGAAAATCCCATGGACGGAGGAGCCTGGTAGGCTGCAGTCCATGGGGTTGCTAGAGTCAGACACGACTGAGCGACTTCACTTTCACTTTTCACTTTTCACTTTCATGCATTGGAGAAGGAAATGGCAACCCACTCCAGTGTTCTTGCCTGTAGAATCCCAGGGACGGGAAGCCTGGTGGGCTGCCATCTCTGGGGTTGCGCAGAGTCAGACACGACTAAAGCGACATAGCAGAAAGGTGGTATTTAGCAATAAACAAGCCTACAAATTAGCTTCCCATGTCTGGCTTCTAAGGCCTGTATGGATTATTGGATGAATTAGGCAGAACTGTAAATGGAATTAGGCAGAACTAGGAAGAATTCTGTACATGAATTAGGCAGAACTGTACACAGAACTCCTTAGCTATATGGGTTCAATAGTGGGTCTCTGTAGATAGAAAGATTTGTGGCTGGGTTCTCTATTCTGTTCCCCCTTTGAGGAGGAATGTCATCTGCCAAACTCCAAGTGCTGATTGTTTCTCTATCCCAGTTGAATCTCCATTATTCAGGTTCTACAGATGCTCCAATGGTCCCATGGTCCCTGTAAAGTGAAAAACAGGTGGGCCTCCTGGGAAACAATGCCACAATGTTTTGAAAGCTAGAGGTTAACTTGAGGTTCTTTCATCTTACTAGAGAAATTGTGGCCCTTTGGGGCAGGTGGGTGGGGGGTGGTGGGTGTTGGTCCTCTCAGTGTGCTGCTGTTCTGGTCTAGAAAAGGGATAATGTGGTTAGAGTGTAGCTATTTGTCTTACTCTTTTAATGTGGTCTTCCTCAGTCTGTGGAAGCCTTTTTCATCCTCACCCTCATGTTCTGGGATTTTCACAATGAGGTCTTATCTATAAATGGTTGCTCTTCATGTTAGGAGAACTGAAGTTGGCAATGATTTATATTGTCATGATGATGACATACTCCTCTACGATATATATTTTAACTTTACCTTGGGTTTTTACTCTATTACTTTGAGATTATACTAGTACCATACAATCGTAATACAGTCATGTTAAGTATATTTTAATATCTGATAAGAAATACTCTTATTCATCTTTCATCCATAAATATGGTATTCATTCTTATTTATTAATTTTTTCATTATGTCATTCACAATTTTGTACCTTGTTCATGTAGTTCCTACACATATCATATAAAGTTTATGCCATCATATTTTCTAGTGTTCACTGATATTATGAATAGATTATTTCTTGATACATTTTCTAATTGGTTATTTGTAGTGTATAAAAGAAGGTATTCACTTGTTAAAATATTTATTTGTTAAACATTATAGTTTATCTACTACTATGGGCAAGAATATCTTAGAAGAAATAAAGTAGCCCTCATAGTCAACAAAGGACTCCAAAAACAGTAAGTGGGTGCAGTCTCAAAAAACAACTGAATGATCTAGGTTCTTTTCCAAGACAAACCATTCAACATCACAGTAAACCAAATCTACGCTCCAAGTACTAATGCCAAAGAAGGTGAAGCTGATCAGTTCTATGAGGACCTACAAGACTTTTTAGAACTAACACCAAAAAAAAAAAAAAAAAAAAGATTTCCTTTTCATCATAGGGGACTAGAATGAATAAGTAGGAAGTGAAGAGAAAGCTGGAATAACCAGCAAGTTTGGCCAAAATAAAATCCCCTATGATTATACAGAGGAGGTAACCAATAAATTCAAGGGATTAGATCTGGTAGACGGAGTGCATGAAAAACTATGGGAAGAAAATTATAACATTGTACAGGAGGCAATGACCAAAACCATCTCAAAGAAAAAGAAATGCAAGGAGGAAAAGTGGTTGTCTGAAGAGGCTTTACAAAGAGCTGAGAAAAGAAGTGGAAGTCAAAGGAAAAAGGCAAAAATAGACTCAAGTGAATGCAGAGTTCCACAGAATATGAAGGGGAGATAAGAAAGCCTTCTTAAACAATACAAAGAAATACAGGAAAACAACAGAATGGAAAACAGTAGAGATCTCTTCAAGAAAACTGGAGATACCAAAGGACTATTTCATACAAGGATGGGAAAAATAATGAGCAGAAATGGTAAGAACCTAACAGAAGTAGAAGATATTAAGAAGAGGTGGCAAGAATATACAGAAAAATGATGCAAGAAAGGTCTTAATGAACTGGATGACCACAATGGCTGCTCACTCATCTAGAACCAGACATCCTGAAGTCTGAAGTCAAATGGGCATTAGGAAGCATTATTACAAAGCTATAGTTCTTGGAGGGGATGGAATTCCAGCTGAGCTACTAAAAATCCTAAAGGATGACGCTGTTAAAGTGCTACACTTAGTATGCCAGCTGCTGCTGATGCTAAGTCACATCAGTCTTGTCAGACTCTGTGCGACCCCATAGACCTCAGCCCACCCGGCTCCCCCATCCCTGGGATTCTCCAGGCAAGAATACTGGAGTGGGTTGCCATTTCCTTCTCCAGCAAATTTGGAAAATTAAGCAGTGGCCACAGGATTGGAAAAGGTCAGTTTTCATTCCAATCCCAAAGAAGGTCAATGCCAAAAAATGTTCAAACAAGTGCACAATTGTACTCATTTCACATTCTAGCAAGATTATGCTCAAAATCCTCTAAGCTAGCCTTCAGCAGTACATGAATTGAAAATTCCATATGTACAAGCTGGATTTAGAAAAGACAGAGCAACTGGAGATCAAATTGCTATCATTCATTGGATCATGGAGCAAGCAAAGGAATTCCAGAAAAACATCTACTTATGCTTCATTGATTATGCTAAAGACTTGACTGTGTGGATCACAAAAAACTGTGGGAAATTCTTAAAGAGATGAGAATACCAGATCCCCTTACCTGTCTCCTGAGAAACTTGCGTGTGGGTCAAGAAGCAACAATTAGAACTGGACATGGAACAAAGGACTGGTTCAAAATTGGGAAAGGAGTATGTCAATGCTGCATACTGTCACCCCCCGTTTATTTAAATTATGTGCAGAGTACATCATGCGAAATGCTGGGATGGATGAAGCACAAGCTAGAATCAAGATTGCTGGGAGAAATATCAATAACCTCAGACATGCAGATAACACCACCCTTATGGCAGAAGATGAAGAGGAACTGAAGAGTCTCTTGATGAAAGTTAAAGAGAGTGAAAAAGCTGGCTTAAAACTCAACATTTAAAAAATGAAGATCATGGCATCCAGTCCCATTACTTCATGACAAATAGATGGGAAAAAATTGGAAACAGTGATGGATTTATTTTCTTGGGCTCCAAAATCACTGCAGATGGAGACTGCAGCCATGAAATTAAAAGACGCTTGCTCCTTTGAAGAAAAGGTATGACAAACTTAGACAGTGTATTATAAAGCAGATATATCACTTTGCAGACAAAGTCTGTATAATCAAAGCTATGATTTTTCCAGTAGTCATGCACGGATGTGAGAATTGGACCATAAAGAAGGCTGAGTGCTAAGGAATTGATGCTTTAAAACTGTGGTGCTGGAGAAGACTCTTTAGAGTCCCTTGGACACAAAGAGATCAAATCAGTCAATCCTAAAGGAAATCAACCCTGAATAGGAAGGATTGATGCTGAAGCTCTAATACTTTGGCCACCTGATGTGAAGGGTTGACTCACTGGAAAAGGCCCTGATGCTGGGTAAGATTGAAGGCAGAGGGAGAAGGGGACCACAGTGGATGACATGGTTATATAGCATCACCAATGTAATGGACATGAATTTGAGCACACTCGGGAGATATTGGAGGACAGAGAGGTCTGGCAGTCCAGGGGTTTGCAGTCCATGGAGTCACAAAGAGTCACACTCGACTTAGTGAATCAACTACAGCAGCAACGGCTCATAAGTTCTAATAACCTATCTGTTATTTTTTTGGTTAAAAAATTATGTCATCTTTCCTTATCCTCTTATGTTAATTGCTTTAAAATTAAAATAGCTTTATATTATTTTTGTTAAGAATGTTCTCTTAATACTCTTTGTTAAAAATATTCTCTTAATACTCTCATATTCTCTTTGTCAAGACCTATTATTAGTAAATCTTATTTTGTTGCTTATAAATCTATATTTTAATCAAACAATTTATAATAATGTAGAAGTTAGAAGCTCTTATAGACCACAAGCTTGTTTGTTGAAGATGACTTTATTTTGTGTAACTGAAAACTTAAATTAATATCTAGATTGAAATCCCCTTAAATCAGATTTGCTTTTTTTTCCCAATCAAGTCCAAGGTAATTCAGGGTTATTTTCCTCCTGCCTTCCCTGGCTTGATTTTATGTTCTAGGAGATTAACAAGGTGGTACATTCCAGGTTGGATAAGCTACCTAGTCTCTAATGGTTGACATCTATAGCCTACTGACTTCTACTGAGAATTGTTGGACCCCAACCAATCTCTTTTCATTGTTCTGAGCAGATTCTCTAGGGTTCTCAGCCTGATCACAATGCTTATGAAACTTCCCTCGGTTTTAGTATATCTCATGATAAAATTTTTAGCTTTGGCCCTTGAAAACAGGATTCAGTGAGCAAGGATTCAGTGAGTTTATGCCCAGTTGCCTAGGTACTCCATGCCACTAACATTGCTCTCTTATACACCTTTCAAAAAGCAGCAGAAAGTGGAACAAACATACGTGTTTCTCAGCTGCATAAACCCATTGGGTGGTTTGTGTTTCTCTATAAATTTGAGGGACCAGGTTGCTTTGGGGCCTTCTGAGTGACTCCTGCCACACATACTGGTCTGTGTCTCTTATTTCCTTTCTGAATCCCTATGTCTAGATTGTCAACTCCCACCACTAGAGTATAATAACTGGCTCTTATGTCTTTATTCATTCTTCCTAATCTACAGACCATTTAATAGACATTGATTCTTGGTATTCAAAAGCCTATTTTGAAAATAAAAATCCAAAAAATAGCTTTTATCACTTGTTTTTCTTTTGTGGTCTCCTTTTGGGGCAATAAGACAATATTTCATAAACACTCTGAAATGGGGGAAATGTTCTAGTGTAACAGGAGTTGTAAGGAGTTAAAAATGAGTTTTGTAGCAGTAAAATATTGCCATAATATGAATACTTAAGAAGGAAGAGGTTCCCTTTACTACCATCACTTTAGTCTTATTCATACTTCTTCACCAGAGTTAATAATTTTAATATATTTCTATATTATCTTTTTCTCTTCTTTTTAAGGGATCCCCCATTGGCTCAGATGGTAAAGAATCTGCTTACAATGTGGGAAACCTGTGTTTGATTTCTGGGTTGGGGGATCCCCTGGAGAAGGGAATGGCAAGCCACTCCATTAGTCTTGCCTGGAGAACCCCTAGGACACAGGAGCTGGTGAGCCACAGTCCAGGCAGTTGCAAAGAGTTGGATACAACTGAGCAACTAACACTTCTACACACTTCTGGTGACTCAGTAGTAAAAAATCCGCCTTCAACGCAGGAGACACAGGAGATGTGGGTTTGATCCCTGGATGGGGAATATTCCCTGGAAGAGGGCATGGCAACCTACTCCAGTATTCTTGCCTGCAGAATCCCATGGACAGAAGAGCCTGGTAGGCTATAGTCCATTGGGTCCCAAAGACTCAGACATGAATTGACAAGCATGCATGCTTTTTAAAATCAGTACTATAAATAGAAAAGTGTAATATATATGCCCCTAAAACTTATGCTTTTCACATAAATAGCATATGAATCATTTTCCACTCTAGTTCATATAAGCCAATATTATACTATTTAATGACTACATATACATAATATGTATAAGCTATAATTTAGTCATTTGCTTATCAGGAGACAATTTAGTTAATTCCAGGCTTTTACAATCTAAACATTACTACAGTCTAATAGGGATTCTAGAAGTTTGTAGACTCTAGGCACATCTCTTTTATAATTGTTTCTCTGCAGTAGCCCAAAAACCAACTGGCATGCTGACTGGTCTTTCAATACACACTTGAGACTGTAAGTTCTGAGATTTATGGATAAGAAGGATGCTGTCAGATTTAACTGTCAATTCCATGAAGAGAGATAAGATTCTAGAAGTGGAGAAGAAATGTTCACTAGAGGATAATTGATAAAGGAGAACCTTCCAAAGGTGGGGGGCAAGGACCAATAAAGACAATGGACAAAGGAATGAATGCCTTCAATACTGCAGAAACATGAGCTCAGTAAGAATGCTTCACCAATAAGGAAGAGAGCTTTGACAATTCTTACCCAGCAGGATTTGATAATTTTAAAAGATCAGTGACTTCTGTGTAATCTCCTATTTTCTTTTACACATTGCTGTTTTATTTCAGGCATATTGTTCCTTTTCCTTCATTGTATATTGTGTGTGTACAAATAAGTTGTCCATTAGTATACTGTCATCACCACAGGAAGCCACATCTATACCTGATGAATCTAACTTCTTATTACTCAGAGATATTGAACTTGATGCAAGTGTTTCTTTTGAAGACAGGGTTGAACATGTCTGATGTGTTGGGAGAGGACCACATATTTGGATGGTAAATAGGGTTAAATGTTAAAAGTAACAAGTTCTCCAATATCCATTTTAATCTTATTATATAGTAGCAAAACAGTAATAAAACTAAATTGTGATTAATGCAATGGGAATAGAGGTAACATGCAAGTTCTGTGTCATATCCTTAAAAGGAAGAAACAAGCTCCCTTTTTTGTTCTTTCCTTTAATTGAAATATAGTTAATTTACAATACTATGTTAGTTTCAGAAGTACTACATAGTGACTTGATATTTTCAGATTATAGTTCACTTAAAGTTTTTATAAAATATTGTCTGTATTCTCTGTGTTGTACACTACATCTTTTTATCTTATTTATTTTTTTTTTTAGTGAAAGTGAAAATTTTGTTTATGCTCAGTCGTGTCCGACTCTTTGTGACCCCTTGGACTATATAGTCCATGGAATTCTCCAGGCCAGAATACTGGAGTGGGTAGCCTTTCCCTTCTCCAGGGGATCTTTCCAACCCAGGAGTCAAATGCAGGTTTCCTGAATTACAGGCAGATTCTTTACCAGCTGAGACACAGGGGAAGACCTTTTATCTAGTAGTTTGTACCAATTAATTCCCTTTTCCTATTTTTTCCCACCTCCCATCCCTCTCACCATTGATTAACCACTATTTTTTTCTCTGATCTGAGTCTGTTTCTGTTTTGTTGTATGTACTCATTTGTTTTAATTTTTAGATTCCATATATAAGTGAAAAATACAGTATTTGTCTTTCTCTGTTTTACTTCTCTAAGTATCCGGCCCTCCACATATTTTTTGATGGTATCTTTTTCAATTAAATTTTAAACGTACTTGCTTGTTTTGGGGGTATCAAAATGCAGTTGACTTCTGCATATTCATTTTTCATCAAGCAACTTTACTACTTAATTCTAATAATTTACTTTTAGTCACTTTCATTTTGTTTTGTTTTATATTAATAATCTTGTGTAAGTAATAGCAGTTTAAAAATTTTAATGCTTTCTATTTTTATTTCTTTTTCTTAGTTTACTGCTTTGACTAGGACCTTTCCTATTAACTGAAGTTAAAATGGTAGCAGTTGGAGCAGAATCAATTTGGCAGAGTAGGAAGATCCTGAGTTTGTCTCCTCTTATTTACACTTCAAAACTACAACTCTCACCGAGAAAGACTTGAAGATAAGTAGAATGGCTCTTCTACATCCAAGGCTATAAAAATAGAACCATATAGAGTCTGAAGGAGAGGAAGAGAAACTATCTAATTTAGACCCACAACTCTAGCAGGTGACCCAGAAGATAGGGAGATACATTAGGCTTCATGATCATCCCTGGGGTGAGGGGTAGTGTGAAGGGTTTACGACACACTTTAGTTACTCAAGCCCTGGGGTTCAACAGCAGAAAGATGAGCCCTCTTAGCTGGTTTGAAGACCAGTGAGGTTTACCAGAGGACTGTAAGAAACTGAGATTCTACTCTTGAATAGTGCATGCACAGATTTGCTTGCTTCCATGCACAGCATAGATATAGAAGGTTAAAAACTGCCTGGTGCTCTGGCCAGCCTGCCAGAATTACCTAGCATATCCCCCAGTCTACACTGGGCTCTGACTATAGCACCTCTTGTTCTGGCACTGCCAGAAGAAAGAGGGAGGTCATCATGGCCAATGTGCATGCACCCTGTTGTGAAAGAGAAGAGCCAGCTTAGGCTCTGGTCCTATCTCTACCCAGGTAGAGGCAGCCATTGCTGGTATCTATATGTGTGTGCACACTGGAGGAGCAGAACCAGCTCAGGCACAAGCCCTGCCTCAAGCCAAGGCAGAGACTACCATAGCTGGCACATGCATGTACCAAGAAAGAAGCAGAAAGAGTTTAGTAGTGTAGCTCCAATCCCTATGGCTACAACCTCATCTCTAACGAAAGTATGCAAACTGAGGAAAAAGTGAAACAAATACAAAAATGCAGCCCCAAATTCAGTGGTTAAGAACACCTCCAAATAAAGCAAAGACTTCCATCACAACAGGGAGAAATTCAAATCCCTCAGAACCTATGCTCCAGCACATAAGGCCCCAGAGATAGGATGGTGATCATCATTAAGCCTAGCAGAATCCTCAATTTGCACCTGGTTCTGGGTGCAGAGCTTCTGTTTCCAGCCTAGCCTACCTGATGGCTGTCAGTGCACCTTGAGGGGAGACATATAATTTCATAGAGACAGAAAAAGTTATCAAAATGAAAAGACAGAGGAATATGTTTCCAACAAGAAAAGAATCCCGAAAAACCTATAGTGAAACAGATAAACAGTTTACCTGATAGAGATAATAATAAGAAAATTAACTGAACTGAGGAAAAGATGAACACAAAGAAGATTTTAACAAAGAAGTAGAAAAATATAAAATAGAACCAGTCAGAGCTGAGGAATACAATAAAGATACACTAGAAGGAATTAATAGCAGATTAAGTGAAGCAGAAGAATGTGTAAGTGATCTGGAAGATAAAATAGAAATGGTCCATTCAAAAAAGCAAAAAGAAAAAATTAATTTTAAAAGAAAAGAATATTGAAAGGGACCTCTGGGGCAATATCAAGTGTACTAACATTCACACTATAGGGGTCCCAAAAGGAAAATACAGAGAAAAAGTGTAAAAAAAATGTATTTGAAAAAATGATGGCTGAAAACTTCCTGAGCCTGAAGAAGGAAACAGATATTCAAGTATAGGAAGCACAGAGAATACCTATCAAGATGAATGCAAAGAGACTAACACCAGGACATATCATAATTAAAATGGCCAAGTTAGAGAACTCTAAACACAGTAAAATAAAAACAAAGAGTTACACACAAGGGAACCCACATAAGGCTATTGGCTGATTTTCCAGCAGAAACTTTGCAGGCCAGAGGGGAAGGGTATGATATATTTAAAAGGCTTAAAGGAAAAACACCTACAACCTAGGGTACTCTATCAATCAGAATTGAAATGGAGAAGGAATTTTTCAGACAAGCAAACACTAAAGGAGTTCTTTACCACTAAACTGACCTTGGTATAGGGGCTTCTTTAATTCTTCTTTGAAAAGAGAAAGCTGTAACCAGAAATGAGAAAGCATAGGAAGGGAAAAATCCACTGTTAAAAACAAATATATAAAGAAGGTAGGAGACCAAACACTTAAGACAGTATGAAAGTTAAAGGAAAAAAAATTATAAAATTATTTATAAGTGCAGTAAACAGTTATGAATAGGCATGAAGGTATAAAATACACCAAAATACATAAAATGTTTGGGAAGAATAAAAAATGTAGACATTTAAAATGTGTTTGAACTTAACTGTCAGTTTGAAACAAGTAGACATAGCTGTTTAGTTATATTCCCTTGTGGCTCTTCTGGGAAAGAATCTGCCTGCAATGCGGGAGACCTGGGTTCAGTCCCTGGGTTGGGAAGATCCCCTGGAGAGGGGAAAGGCTACCCCCTCCAGTATTCTTGCCTAGAGAATTCCATGGAGTGTATAGTCCATGGGGTCGCAGAGAGTTGGACATGACTGAACAACTTTCACTTTCACTTTCAGACGTAGTTATAGGTCAACATTATAAACGTCATGGTAACCACAAATCATAGCTTATAATAGATACACAAAAAATAAAGAAAATGGAACCCATATGGAACACTAAATAAAATCATCAGACCACAAAGGAATATACTAAAGCAAAAAGAAAATAGCAAAGAGGAACTACAAAGACAATCGGAAAAAAAAAAATGAAATAGCAATAAGTACATACCTGAGTAATCACTTTAAATATTTGTGGACTAAATGCTCCAGTCAAACAACATAGGATGCCCAATTGAAAAAGTAATGCTGCCTAGAAGAGACTCATTGCGAGAGGCTGATAAAGGATATTCCATAAATAAAAAGAAAGGTAGACTAACAATATTAATATTGTTAATATGAGATCCTTGCTGCGTATTGAATGAGATCCTTGCTGGGAACAGTAATCTGGGCTGTAGGTTATTTTCTTTCATCACTTTAAGTATGTCCTGCCATTCCCTCCTGGCCTGAAGAGTTTCTATTGAAAGATCAATTGTTATCCTTATGGGAATCCCCTTGTGTGTTATTTGTTGTTTTTCCCTTGCTGCTTTTAATATTTGTTCTTTGTGTTTGATCTGTGTTAATTTGATTAATATGTGTCTTGGGGTGTTTTGCCTTGGGTTTATCCTGTTTGGAACTCTCTAGGTTTCTTGGACCTGGGTGATTATTTCCTTCCCCATTTTAGGGAAGTTTTCAACTAATATCTCCTCAAGTATTTTCTCATGGTCTTTCTTTTGTCTTCTTCTGGGACTCTTTTGATTCAAATGTTAGGGTGTTTAACACTGTCCTGGAGGTCTCTGAGATTGTCCTCATTTTTTAATTCGTTTTTCTTTTTTCCTCTCTGATTCATTTATTTCTACTATTCTATCTTCTACTTCACTAATCCTATCTTCTGCCTCCGTTATTCTACTATTTATTCCCTCCAGAGTGTTTTTTTTTTAATCTCATTTATTGCATTATTCATTATGTACTGACTCTTTTTTATTTCTTCTAGGTCCTTGTTAAACCTTTCTTGCATGGTCTCAATCTTTGTCTCCAGGCTATTTATCTGTGATTCCATTTTGATTTAAAGATTTTGGATCATTTTAATTATCATTATTCAGAATTCTTTATCATGTAGATTCCCTATCTCTTCCTCTTTGGTTTGGTGGGCATTTATCCTGTTCCTTTACCTGCTGGGTATTCCTTCATCCTGTTTATATTGCTGTGTTTGGGGTGGCCTATCTGTATTCTGGCAGCTTGTGGCATTCTCTTTTATTGTAATTTATTTATTTTAATTAGAGGCTAATTATTTTACAATATTGTATTGGTTTTGCCATACATCAACATGAATCCACCACAGGTGTACAAGTGTTCCCAATCCTGAACCCACCTCCCACTTCCCTCCCCATAAAATGGGGTTCTCTTTATTGTGGAGTTTCCTTGCTGTGGGTGGGGTTGTACAGGTGGCTTGTCAAGGTTTCCTGGTTAGGGAAGCTTGTGTCGGTGTTCTGGTGGGTGAAGTTGGATTTCTTCTATCTAGAGTGCAATGAAGTGTTCAGTAATGAGTTATGAGATGTCAGTGGCTTTGGAGTGACTTTTGGCAGTCTGTATATTGAAGCTCAGGGCTGTGTTCCTGTGTTGCTGGAGAATTTGCGTGGTATGTCTTGTTCTGGAACTTGTTGGTCCTTGGGTGGTGCTTGGTTTCAGTGTAGGTATGGAGGCATTTGATGAGCACCTGTCGATTAATGTTCCCTGGAGTAGGAGTTCTATGGTGTTCTCAGGATTTGGACTTAAGCCTCTTGCTTCTGGTTTTCAGTCTTATTTTTACAGTAGCCTCAAGGCTTTTCCATCTATACAGCACCACTGATAAAACATCTAGGTTAAAAATGAAAAGTTTTTCCACAGTGAGGGACACCCAGAGAGGTTCACAGAGTTACATGGAGAAGGGAAGAGGGAGGAGGGAGTTAGAGGTGATCTGAATGAGAAGAGGTGGAATGAAAAGAGGAGAGAGCAAACTAGCCAGTAATCACTTCCTTATGTGCACTTCACAGTCTGGACTGCTCAGAGATGTTCACGGAGTTATACAGAGAAGAGAAGAGGGAGGAGGGAGATAGAGTTGACCAGGAGGATAAAAGGGGGGAATCAAAAGGAGAGAGACAGATCCAGCCAGTAATAAATTCCCTAAGTGTTCCCCATTTTCTGGAACACACAAAGAGATTCACAGAGTTGGGTAGAGAAGAGAAGGGGGAGGGAGGAGATAGAGGTGACCTGGTGGAGAAAAAGGAAAGCCCAAAGTGGGAGACAGCAGTCAAGCCAGTAATCTCGCTCCCAAGTAAAAATGGGTACTGAAGATCGGGTTCTTAAAGGTACAAAATTGATAACAAATACCAAAAAGCAAAGATTAAAAATCTAGAGAAGAGGTTGGATTTTCAAAAATGCAATATTAAAGAACAGAAAAAAAGAAGAAAAGTCATGAAAATTATAAAAAGTATATATATATGAAGTTTGCTTTAAAAATTAGGATCTCTTTTTTTTGCAAAGTAATAGTAGGTTATAAAAATGAAAATTAAAGGAGTAATAAAGGACTTAAATTTTTTTAAAAATTAAAAAAATGATAGTAAAAATATATCTAGTACTTTCTCTGGTGTTGTTGTGGGCAGTGTCAGGTCAGTTCATTTTCGGCTAGTTCCTTGGTCCAGCTTATATTTCTCAAGATCTATAGCCCCTTTCCTATGTAGTCGGTACTAATGACAGGGTTTTAATCTATTGCACTTGTCACTTCCAAGACGGTTCCCTCTGTTTTAGCTTTTGTTTGCTGGTCTCTTCAGTGTCTGATTTCTGCTCTGACACAAGGGAGAGGTGGTGGACACTTTTTTAGGCTCACTTGTTCAGTTGCAGTATGGGGAGGGAGGGATGCTGCAAACAAACAACACTGGCATGTGTTCGCAGTGTCTCAGCCACACTGGGCCTGCCCCCGTTCATGGCGCATGTGCTCTCCCTGCCCACACTGCTCAGGCTCTAGGTTGCTCCACTGGGAACCATCCGAGACCAGCCCTGGGTGGCATGCACCTCCCAGATCTAAGCCACTCAGGTTCAGGCACTTGGGTAGTCCTCAGAGGCACAGACTCGGTTGGGCCTGTGTTTTGTGCCCTTCCCATGTCCAAGCAGCTCAGGTAATAAGGTGTTTGGAGAGTGCAGTCGCTGTGACTTATTGCCTCCCCCGTCCCTGCTGCTCGGTTTTCTGGGTGTACAACCGGTGCGCCTTCTCAGGCAGATGTTGACCGCCCAGAACCCTAAGAAGTCTTAGTTAGCAAAGAAGCCTGCTTTCAGTTTGGTAGATAATGCCTCTCTGGGGCTGCGATTGCCCCCTTCCAGCTCTGGCTGCCTGTCACTGGAGGGGGATGGTCTGCAGCCGGCTATCTCTGTTCAGTCCTTTGTTCTGTGAGCAGACCTGAGGGTGCCTTAGGTTAGGGCTTTTCATGTGGTAGCTATTCCACAGTCTGGTTTGCTAGCCCAAGCTAGTTCCCTCAGATTGCCCTCGGGGCATTCAGGCCCAGTCCTTACTCTAAGCAATGCAGCCCGCGCCTCCCTGCCCGGCCCCTGCTTGCTACTGGCGGGTGCAGGCGTCTGCGCTGCTTCTCCTCTGGGGGAGTTACCATTGGGCACGTAATGTGTGGGTTTTAATTATTTATTTATTTTTCCTCCCAGTTATTTTGCCCTCTGAGGTTCCAAGGCTTGCCACAGACTTGGCAGTGAGAGTATGTTCTCTCTGTTTGGAAACTTCTCTCTTATTAAGACTCCCTTCCCTGGATGGATCTCCATCCCTATCTCTTTGTCTCTCTTTTTGTCTTTTATATTTTTTCCTACTTTCTTTCAAAGACAATGGGCTGCTTTTCTGGGTGCCTGATGTCCTCTGCTGGCATTCAGAAGTTGTTTTGTGGAATTTACTTGGCGTTTAAATGTTCTTTTGATGAATTTGTTGGGGAGAAAGTGGTCTCCCCGTCCTATTCCTCCACCATCTTAGGACTGCCTCCTGTTTGCAGATTTTTTAATAATGGCCATTCTGACTGGTTTGAGGTGATATCTCATTGTAGTTTTGATTTGGATTTCTCTAATAATTAGTTATGCTGAGCAGCTTTTCTGGTGTTTGTTACTCTAAGACCAGGAACAAGACAAGGATGTCCAGTATTATTCAACATAGTTTTGGAAGTCCTAGCCGTGGCTATCAGAAAAGAAAAAGAAATAAAATGAATCCAAATTGGAAAACAAGAGTAAAATTGTCACTGTTTGCAAATGACATGATACTGTATCTAGATAATCCTAAAGATGCCATCAGAAAACTACTAGAGGTAATCAGTGAATTTAACAACATCACATAATACAAAATTAATGCACAGAAATCACTTGTGTTCATACACACTAATAGTGAAAGATCAAAAAGGAGAAATTAAGGAAAAAATCTCGTTGGCCAGTGCAACAGAAAGGATAAAATACCTAGGACTAAATCTACCTAAGGAGGCAAAAGACTTGTATGCAAAATAAATAAATAAATAAACTATAAGATACTGATGAAAGAAATGAAAGTTGTCACTAACGTATTGTGAGTTTAATTTGTTTGAGTATCTTTGAACTTTACGAACTTGAATGTACAAATCTCTCCTCTGATTTAGGGAATTATCAGCCATTATTTTTTAAATAAAGTTTTATTACCCAATCTCGCTCCCTTCTCCTTCTGGAACTCCAATAATCTGTAGATTGCTTCCCTTAATGATATTCCATAGGCTTTCTTTACTTTCTCATTCATTTTTTTTTGACTGCATGATTTAAAATTATTTGTGTTAGATTTCATTGAGTCTTTCTTCTTCAAGGTCCAGTTTATTTTTGATGCTTCCTAATGAAATCTTCAGTATAGTCATGAATTTATTCAAACCCCAAATTTCTATTTGATTATTTTGTCTTTTCTCTTTGGTGAACTTCTCATTTTGTTCTGGTACTATTTTCCTAAATTCATGAAGTGGTTTTATCTGTGTTCTCTTGCTCTCTGAGCATCTTTGTTGTTGTTGTTCAGTCACTAAGTCATGTCTTAATCTTTGCGACCCCATGGACTGAAGCACGCAGAAGGGACAGGCTTCCATGTCCCTAATCATCTTCTAGAGTTTGCTTAAAGTCATATTCGTTGTGTTGGTGAGTGCCGTCCTATCATCTCATTGCCTGTCGTTCCCTTCTCCTTCTGCCTTCAATCTCTCCCAGCATCACAATCTTTTCCAATGAGTTGGCTCTTAACATCAGGTGGCCAAAGTATTGGAGTTTCAGCATCAGTCCTTCCAATCAGCATTCAGAGTCGTTTTCCTTATGATTGACTGGTTTGATCTCCTTGCTGTCCAAGGGACTCTTGAGAGTCTCCTCTAATACCACAGCCTAAAAGTATCAATTCTTTGGCGTTCAGCTTTCTTTATGGGCCAATACTAATATCAGTACATGACTACTGGAAAAACTATAGCTTTGACTACACAGACGTTTGTTGGAAAACTGAAGTCTCAGCTGTTTAGGTTTGTCATAACTTTTCTCCAAGGAACAAGTTCCTTTTAATTTCATGGCTGCAGTCACCATCCCCAGTAATTTTGGAGCCCAAGAAAATGAATTTGTCACTGTTTCCACTTTTCCCCCATTTATTTGCCATGAAATGATGGGACTGGATGCCTTGATCTCAGTTTTTTGAATGTTGAATTTTAAGGTTGCTTATCCACACTCTTTCACCATCATCAAGAGGCTCTTTAGTTCCTCTTTGTTTTCTGACATTAAGGTGGTATTATCTGCATATCTGAGGTTGTTGGGATTTCTCCCAACAGTCTTGATTTCAGCTTGTGATTCATCCAGCTTGGCATTTTGCAAGATGCAATATGCATATAAGTTAAATAAGCAGAGTGACAATATATAGCCTTGACATGCTCCTTTCCCAATTGTGAACCAGCCCATTGTTTCATGTCTGGTTCTAACTGTTGCTTCTCAACCAGCATACAGGTTTCTCAGGAGACAGTAAGGCGGTCTGGTATTCCCATCTCTTTAAGAATTTTCCACAGTTTGTTGTGATCTACACAGTCAAAGGCTTTAGTGTAGTCCATGAAGCAGAAGTTGATTTTTTTTTTAAATTCCCTTGCGTTTTCTGTGATCCAAAGAATGCTGGCAATTTGATCTCTGGTTCCTCTGCCTTTTCTAAACCCAGGTTTGTACATCTGGAAGTTCTTGGTTCAAGTGGTTCAAGTACTGTTGAAGTCCAACTTGAAGGATTTTGAGCATTACCTTGCTAGCATGTGAAATGAGCATAATTGTACGGTAATTTGAACATTTTTGGCAGTGTCCTTCTTTGGGACTGGAATGAAAACTGACCTTTTCTAGTTCTGTGACCATTGCCGAGTTTTCCAAATTTTCTGGTATATTGGATGTAGCCCTCCTAACAGCATCATCTTTTATGATTTTAAATAGCTCAGGTGGAATTCATCATCTCCACTAGCTTTCTTTGTAGTAATGCTTCCTAAGATCCACTTGATTTCACACTCCAGGATGTCTATCTCTAGGTAAGTAACCACACCATTGTTATCCAGGTCAATAAGACCTTTCTGTATAGTTCTTCTGTATATTCTTGCCACCACTATTTAATCTCTTCTGCTTCTGTTAGGTCCTTGCCATTTCTGTCCTTTATTGTGCTCGTCTATTTATGAAATGTTCCCTTGGTATCTACAATTTTATTGAAGAGATCTGTAGTCTTTACCATTCTATTGTTTTTCTCTATTTCTTTGCATTGTTCACTTAAGAATGCTTTCTTATCTCTCCTTCCCATTCTCTGGAACTCTGTATTCATTTGGGCATATCTTTCCCTTTCTGCTTTGCCTTTTGTTTCTCTTCTTTTTTCACCCATTTGTAAGGCATCCTCAGATGACCACTTTGCCTTCTTGCATTTCTTCTTCTTCTGGATGGATTTGGTCAAACTTCTGCCTATAATTGTTCAGTCTGTCTACCAGATCTTTAGAACATCTTTAGAATTGTTATTTTGAATGATTTTTCAACCAGTTCATGTATGTTCATTAATCTCCATTTCTTGGATATCTGTTACTGAAAGTTTACTGTTTTCTTTTGTTGGTGTCATGTCCCTGATTCTTTGATTTTTTTGCAGTCTCATGTAGATTTTTGTGTATTAGAAGAAGCCACTGGGTAAATATTTGTTGAAAGTACAGGGATAGGAGAGGAGGGCATCATCAGCAGTTCAGGATTCCAGAGCAAAGGACAGAAAAGGCAAGAGATGGAGAGTCAGGAAGAGGTCAGATTATGAAAGCATCATGTGTCACTTTAAGATGTCTAGATATTAATGTGATTTGACGAGTGGTTCATGGTCACATGTGCTTTGAGACAGGTGACTCTAAACACTACGGGAGGGATGAATTTGAAGGGCATACAAATAAATGGAGGGAGACAAATCTGAAGGTATTAATAATGAAATAAAAAAGGTGGTGCAGGCCTGAACTGGGGGAGTGTTTCCAGAACCATTTAGTATATAAAACTTTCTGGGTCGAGTATAGAATAAATCTTTATGAAATGAATACATGTACAAATCCTGGGACCCTGAAGGAGTAGACTCTGCTAGTTACTCTCAAAAGGTGTCGACTGAGAAGAGAAATGATCTACATGAACTGTCTGAAGTTGCTTCTATTTATTTGGTATTTTTCCTATTTCACATCTTCCAGTGTTGAAGGGACTCATGTAGGTGTTTTATTTGAATTTGTGCTTCTTGGACCTACCAAGCTCATTGGGAAACAAGAGAAAAAACAAATCACTTGTAGAGATTAAAAAAAAAAAAAAAAACAGTTTGAGTTTATAGCTTGTAGTCACTATTCTAGGAGATAATTGAGAATCTTTTGTAAATGCAAAGGTAACTTCTACAGTTTAAGAAAGAAAACAAAACAAAACAAAATAAATAACTATAGGAGTGAAAAAAGAAACTGTATGATTTCTTATAGCCCTAATCATATGACTGATTAAAGGCATTAAATTAATTCATATTTATGGAAAACACATATTAAATGTGGTTACTCAATAGACTGGGCATCCAGTAGAATAAGAATTAATTTTCTATATGCTGCTTTTAAATGATACAGCACTCCTTAAAAACAACATCCCTTCTGAAATATTAATTAATTACAAATAATAAAACAAGTTGATATACTAGGTGGATACAACTGAGGAAGTACTATGTAGCAAATTTCCCATAACTCCCATCATCACTGGGAAAGCCTATTGTAAAATATATAGTCATAGAAAACACAAGAAATATTTCAGTATTTGGTTTCAGAGGTGCTTTTGCAGTCATACTGAATATAATTTATAGCTAGTACTTATGGATTCAGAGCTATATAAAATATAGCTAGGAAGCCACATTTTGAGAAGGCAATCTCTAGATGTCTACATAGGTCTCCCAACACGACCCAAAATTCTAAATATAATCCTGCCACCCAATCTCAGGTATATGCTAAATACTAGCCTAAATGAACTTACTTTAGCCTAACTCTCTTTGTCATTTATTGCCTTACTATGGTCAGAGGAAGAATGTAAACACCTTACAAGAAATACTGTTTGGCTGTAGGTTGCATAAAAGGAGTTAGCACAAGGTTGATTTTGCCACAAAATCTGATTTTGGAAACATCAGTGTCCAGGTGGCCCAGGGCTGAGTGCTCTGGGCTTCATTACCTTGTTTGCTTTCTCTGTGTTCTGGCAGCTGAGATTTGCACAGGTCATGGAGTGTGCAATTCCAGTATTCATCTTTTCTTTATCTATTAAGGCTATCTGTCCAAATTCTGTGGATGCTGACTTATTTTTGGTCATTGATTGTGAAATCAATGGACACTGATCATCAACTTGCAAATGCCTGGCTGTTTGATACATCTCATTATTGAGGCTCAAACTAGTAGAATCGCAACCTGAAAAATCTGGAAACAAAGTCTCCATTTATTAGAATGTGAGTAAGAATACAACTCTGAGTATCTCCTACAGACTTTTTTTAAAAATGTATTTATTGTAACTGGAGGCTAATTACTTTACAATATTATATTGGTTTTCCCATACATCAACATGAATCCACCATGGGTGTACACGTGTTCCCCATCCTGACCCCCGCTCCCACCTCCCTCCCCATACCATCCCTCTGGGTCATTCCAGTGCACCAATGCCAAGCATCCTGTATCATGCATCAAACCTGGACTGGCAATTCGTTTCACATCTGATATTATACATGTTTCAATGCCATTCTCCCAAATCATCTCACACTCTCCCTCTCCCACAGAGTCCAAAAGACTGGTCTATAGATCTGTGTCTCTTTTGCTGTCTTGCATACAGGGTTATCATTACCATCTTTCTAAAATTCCATATATATGCGTGAGTCTGGGTGAACTCCGGGAGTTGGTGATGGACAGGGAGTCCTGGTGTGCTGCGATTCATGGGGTCGCAAAGAGTTGGACACGACTGAGCAACTGAACTGAAACTGAACTGAACTGAATACTGTATTGGTGTTTTTTCTTTCTGGTTTACTTCACTCTGTATAATAGGCTTCAGTTTCATCCACCTCATTAGAACTGATTCAAATGTATTCATTTTAATGGCTGAGTATCACTCCATTGTGTATATGTACCACAGCTTTCTTATCCATTCATCTGCCGATGGACATCTAGGTTGCTTCCATGTCCTGGTTATTGTAAACAGTGCTGCAATGAACACTGGGGTACACATGTCTCTTTCAATTCTAGATTCCTTGGTGTGTATGCACAGCAGTGGGATTGCTGGGTCGTATGGCAGTTCTATTTCCAGTTTTTTAAGGAATCTCCACACTGATCTCCATAGTGGTTGTACTAGTTTGCATTCACGCCAACAGTGTAAGAGGGTTCCTTTTTTTTTTTTTTTGAGGGTTCCTTTTTCTACAAACCCTCTCCAGCATGTTTTACTTGTAGACTTTTGGATTGCAGCCATTCTGACTGGCATGAAATGGTACCTCATAGTGGTTTTGATTTGCATTTCTCTGATAATGAGTGAAGTTGAGCATCTTTTCATGTATTTGTTAGCCATCTGTATGTCTTCTTTGCAGAAATGTCTATTTAGTTCTTTGGCCCATTTTTTTTTTAATTGGGTCATTTATTTTTCTGGAATTGAGCGGTAGAAGTTGCTTGTATATTTTTGAGATTAGTTCTTTGTCATTTGCTTCATTGGCTATTATTTTGTCCCATTCTGAAGGCTGTCTTTTCACCTTGCTTATAGTTTATTTTGTTGTGCACAAGCTTTTAATTTTAATTAGGTCCCATTTGTTTATCTTTGCTTTTATTTCCAATATTCTGGGAGGTGGGTCATAGAGGATCCTGCTGTGATTTATGTTGGAGAAATTTAGCTTATGTTCTCCTCTAGGAGTTTTATAGTTTCTGGTCTTACATTTAGATCTTTAATCCATTTGAGTTTATTTTTGTGTATGGTGTTAGAAAGTGTTCTAGTTTCATTCTTTTACAAGTGGTTGACCAGTTTCCCCAGCACCACTTGTTAAAGAGATTGTCTTTTCTCCATTGTATATTCTTGCCTCCTTTGTCAAAGATAAGGTGTCCATAGGTGCATGGATTTGTCTCTGGGCTTTCTATTTTGTTTCATTGATCTATATTTCTGTCTTTGTGCAAGTACCATACTGTCTTGATGACTGCAGCTTTGTAGTAGAGCCTGAAGTCAGGCAGGTTGATTCCACCAGTTCCATTCTTCTTTCTCAAGATTGCTTTGGCTATTAGAGGTTTTTTGTATTTCCATACAAATTGTGAAATTATTTGTTCTAGCTCTGTGAAAAATACAGTTGGTTGCTTGATAGGGATTGCATTGAATCTATAAATTGCTTTGGGTAGTATACTCATTTTCACTATATTGATTCTTCTGATCCATGAACAAAGTATATTTCTCCATCTACTAATGTCCTCTTTGATTTCTTTCACCAGTATTTTATAGTTTTCTATACATATGTCTTTTGTTTCTTTAGGTAGATACATTCCTAAGTATTTTATTCTTTTAGTTGCAATGGTGAATGGAACTGTATCCTTAATTTCTCTTTCTATTTTCTCACTATTAGTCTATAGGAATGCAACAGATTTCTGTGTGTTGATTTTATATCCTGCAACTTTACTATATTCATTGATTAGCTCTAGTAATTTTCTGGTGGAGTCTTTAGGGTTTTCTATGTAGAGGATCATGTCATCTGCAAACAGTGAGAGTTTTACTTCTGCTTTTCCAATTTGTATTCCTTTTATTTCTTTTTCTGCTCTGACTACTGTGGCCAAAACTTCCAAAATTATGTTGAATAGTAGTGGTGAAAGTGGGCACCCTTTTCTTGTTCCTGACTTTAGGGGAAATGCTTTCAATTTTTCACCATTGAGGATAATGTTTGCTGTAGGTTTGTCATATATAGCTTTTATTATGTTGAGGTAACCTACAGACTCATTTCAAAGAATCAGTTCCATGTCCTCCTCTCCCCACAAACTCACTACTCCTTCACAGCTTATTGTATCTACATGTCACTGCCACTTATGAAATGTTAAGTGTCTCATTTTTTCTACTTTTTAATTTTCTAGTATTACTTCCATTGATTCACTTAATCTGTTACCTATTCTTATATTCCATAAAAACTTTATTAATAATTTAATTGTCACATAATGATTAAATATTAAAAATCTTGCATGTTTCAAAATCAGTGTACTATTTATTGAAATAACAATTCTAGCATTTAGAGAATTAACCCTATTAATCTGTTTAGCTTCAAAACATGGCTTGGTTTGGCACATCATGCTAATGCTTCAAAGGATTTCTGTAAAACAACTGACAAAAAATCAGCTATCTTAAAAAAAAATAGTCAATGCCTTCCATATTCAAATTAATCTACTTTGAGTAACAAATACCAGCTCAACATATACCTTTGATGCCTTTGATCCCTTTGATCCCCTAAAGTCAGAAACAATACAAGGGTGCCCACTCTCACCACTACTATTGAACATAGTTTTGGAAGTTTTAGCCACATCAATCAGAGAAGTAAAAGAAATAAAAGGAATCCAGAAGGAAAAGAAGTAAAAGTCACTGCTTACTGATGACATGATCCTCTACATAGAAAACCCTAAAGGCACCACCATCAGAAAATTACTAGAGCTAATCAATGAATATAGTAAAGTTGCAAGATATAAAATCAACACACAGAGATCCCTTGCATTCCTATACAATAACAATGAGAAAACAGAAAGAGAAATTAAGGAAACAATCCCATTCACCATTGTGATGAGAAGAATAAAATATTTAGGAATAAATCTACTAAAGAAACAAAAGACCTATATATAGAAAACTATAAAACACTGATGATAGAAATAAAAGATGACACAAATAGATGGAGAAAACACCATGTTCATGGATTGGAAGAAACAGTAGAGTGAAAATGAGTATACATCCCAAAGCAATCTATAGATTCAATGCAATCCCTATCAAGCAACCAACGGTATTTTTCACAGAACTAGAACAAATATTTTCACAATTTCTATGGAAATACAAAAAACCTCTAATAGCCAAAGCAATCTTGAGACAGAAGAATGGAAAGGGGAGGAATCAACCTGCCTGACTTCAGGCTATTCTACAAAGGTACAGTTGTCAAGAGAGTATGGTACTTGCACAATGACAGAAATATAGATCAATGAAACAAAATAGAAAGCCCAGAGATAAATCCATGCACCTATGGACACCTTATCTTTGACAAAGGAGGCAAGAATATACAATGGAGAAAAGACAATCTCTTTAACAAGTGGTGCTGGGAAAACTGGTCAACCACTTGTAAAAGAATGAAACTAGAACACTTTCTAACACCATACACAAAAACAAACTCAAAATGATTTAAAGATCTAAATGTAAGCCCAGAAACTATAAAACTCCTTGAGGAAAACATAGGCAAAACACTCTCTCACATAAACACAGCAGGATCCTCTATGACCTACCTCCCAGAGTAATGAAAATAAAAGCAAAAGTAAACAAATGGGACCTAATTAAACTTAAAAGCTTTTGTGCAATGAAGGAGACTATAAGCAAGGTGAAAAGACAGCCTTCAGAATGGGAGAAAATAATAGCCAATGAAGCAAATGACAAAGAACTAATCTCAAAAATACACAAGCAACTCCTACTGCTCAATTCCAGAAAAATAAATGACCCAATCAAAAAATGGGCCAAAATACTAAACAGACATTTCTCCAAAGAAGACATACAGATGGCTAAAAAAACACATGAAAAGATGCTCAACATCACTCATTATCAGAGAAATGCTAATCAAAACCACAATGAGGTACCATCTCACTCTGGTCAGAATGGCTGCTATCAAAAAGTCTACAAACAATAAATGCTGGAGAGGGTTTGGAGAAAAGGGAACCCTCTTACCCTGTTGGTGGGAATACAAACTAATACAGCCACTATGGAGAACAGTCAGGAGATTCCTTAAAAAATTGGAAACCGAATTACCATACAACCCAGCAATCCCACTGCTGGGCATACACACGAGAAAACCAGAATTGAAAGACTCGTGTACCCCAGTGTTCATCACAGCACTGTTTACAATAGCTAGGACATGGAAGCAACCTAGATGTCCATGGGCAGATGAATGGATAATAAAGCTGTGGTACATATACACGATGGAATATTAGTCAGCTATTAAAAAGAACACATTTGAATCAGTTCTAATGAGGTGGATGAAACTGGAACCGATTATACAATGTGAAGTAAGTCAGAAAGAGAAAGACCAATACAGTATATTAACGCACATATATGGAATTTAGAAAGATGGTAACAATGACCCTATATGTGAGACAGTAAAAGAGACTCAGAGATAAAAAACAGACTTTTGGACTCTGTGGGAGAAGACAAGGGTGGGATGATTTGAGAGAATAGCATTGAAACATGTATATTACCATATGTGAAGCAGATCTCCAGTCCAGGTTCAATGCATGAGTCAGGGTGCTCAGGGCTGGTGCACTGGGATGACCCTGAGAGATGGGGAGGAATGTGGGAGGGGGTTTCAGGCTGGGGGACACATGTACACCCATGGCTGATTCATGCCAATGTATGGCAAAAACCACTACAATATTGTAAAGTAATTAGCCTCCAATTAAAATAAGTACATAATTTTTTTTTTTTTTAAAGAAGAAGCCTCCAACTCTTCCAAGCTTTATACATTGACTTCAGTAAGGAAATGTGTTTATCTGTGGATGGGGGTACACTGGAGCATGTTCTGAACCCAAGTCTAGTGGTTCAGGGCATGCTGCAGTTTTGTATTCAGAAGACATTATACTTCATCATCTCAGTTTGTGCTCCAAGACATTGGCAACTGTGTGGTTCTTGGAGAGATCTGCAAAGGTTCTCTTTAGCCTTCAAAGTCTATTGTGGTCCTCAGTGGTGACTTTAGGTCCAGTGGTTAGGGGCCAAGGCAGGTGGTGGTTTGGTTGGAACTGGCAACACATCTACACTTGGTTTCAGGGGCCAGCTACAGTTGCCTTTGTAGTGGCAGGTGTCATTTTCTGACACACACATAGTGACAAAAGCCAGAACCAGAATAAGGACTTGGGATCAACTATGGATGCACTAGTGGCTGTGGGGACCCTCGCTATCAATGTGTACTCCTGTGGCTGTAGGGTCTTGCCACTAGCATGTGTATGGCAGTGGAGGCCAATGGTGGGAGGTGGGTTGCAAGTGCACAGCTGGAGGGCTTATCCATGAACACATGCATAGTAGGAGTGGAAAACCACAGGCATCTTATATGTGTGCACCACAGAGTCTTGTGCTGTTTGCTTGTGTGGATACTGAGCACTGGCAGCTGGTGGTGGAGAGGAGGGAGGGGGCAAGGATTGCATCAGCTGGATACAGACTGAACGCAAAGACATAAGGGGTAAAAACTTAATTGATAAACTCTATGGGGAGTTGCTAATAAACATTCATGAGTCCAACAACACAAGAGACAACTCTACACATGGACTTCACTAGATGGTCAACAGGGAAATCAGATTGATAATATTCATTGCAGTCAAAGATGGAGAAGCTCTATTAAGTCAGCAAAAAAATAATACCAGGAGCAGACTGTGGCTCAGATCATGAACTCCTTATTGCCAAATTCAGACTTAAATTGAAGATAGTAGGGAAAACCAATAGACCATTCAGGTATGACCTTAATCAAATCCCTTATGATTACACAGTGGAAATGATAAATAGATTCAAGGGATTAGATCTGATAGACAAAGTTCCTGGAGATCTATGGGTGGAGGTTTGTGACATTGTACATCACGCAGGGATCAAGACCATCCCCAAGAAAGAGAAATGCAAAAAGGCAAAATGGTTGTCTCAGGAGGCCTTACAAATGGCTGAGAAAATAACAGAAGCTAAAGGCAAAAGAAAAAAGGAAAGATATAGCCATCTGAATGCAGAGTTACAAAGTAAAACAAGGAGAGATAAGAAAGCCTTCCTAAGTAATGAATGCAAAGAAATAGAGGAAAATAATAGAATAGGAAAGACTAAAGATTTCTTCAAGAAAATTAGAGATACCAAGGGAATATGTCATGCAAAGATGGGCACAATAAAAGACAGAAACGATATGGTCTTAAGAGAAACAGAAGATATTAAGCTAAGGTGACAGAAATATACAGAAGAGTTATACCAAAAAAAAAAAAAAAAAAAGATTTTCATGACCCAGATAACCACGATGGTGTGATCATTCACCTAGAGACAAATATCCTGGAGTCTGAAGTCAAGTGGTCCTTGGGAACCATCACTACGAACAAAGCTAGTGGAGGTGATGGAATTCCAGTTGAGCTATTTCAAACCCTAAAAGATGATGCTGTGAAAGTGCTGCACTCAATATACCAGCAAATATGGAAAACTCAGCAATGGCCACAGGAATGGAAAATGTCAACTTTCATTCCAATCCCAAAGAAAGGCAATGCCAAAAATGTTCAGACTATTGCACAATTGCACTCATCTCACATGCTAGCAAAGTAATGCTCAAAATTCTCCAAGCCAGGCTTCAAAAGTATGTGAACCAAGAACTTCCAGATGTTCAAGTTGGATTAGAAAATGCAGAAGAGCCAGAGTTCAAATTGCCAGAATCTGTTGTATCATAGAGAAAGCAAGAGAATTCCAGAAAAAATCATCTACTTCTACATTATTGACTATGACAAAGCCTTTCACTGTGTGTTTAACAACAAACTATGGAAAATTCTTAGAGAGATGAGAGTACCAAATCATCTTACCTACTTCCTGAGAAAACTATGCAGGCCAAGAAGCCACAGTTAGAACTGGACATGGAATAGCAGACTGGTTCCAGATTGGGAAGGGAATAGGTCAAGGCTGTATATTGTCACCCTGCCTATTTAACTTATAGGCATAGAACATCATGCAAAATTCTGTGCTGGATGAAGCACAAGCTGGAATCAAGATTGCCAAGAGAAATATCCACAACCTGAGATACGTGATGACACCACCCTTATGACAGAAAGCAAAGATGAACTGAGGAGCCTCTTGATGAAAGTGAAAGAGAAGAGTGAAAAAGCTGGATTAAAACTCAACGTTTGAAAAACTTAGATCATGGCATCTGGTCCCATCACTTCATGGCAAATAGATGGGAAACAATGGAAACAGTGACAGACTTTATTTTCTTGGGCTCCAAAATTACTGCAGATGGTGACTGCAGCCATGAAATTAAAAGGTGCTTGCTCACTGGAAGAAAAGCTATGACCAATCTAGGCAGCACATGAAACGAGTTGCCAGTCCAGGTTCAATGCACGATACTGGATGCTTGGGGCTAGTGCTCTGGGACGACCTAGAGGGATGGTATGGGGAGGGAAGAGGGAGGAGGGTTCAGAATGGGGAACACATGTATACCTGTGGCGGATTCATTTTGATATTTGGCAAAACTAATACAAGTTTGTAAAGTTTAAAAATAAAATAAAATTGTAGTTGGAAAAAAAAAAAGTAAAGACAATACTTTGCTGACAAATATCCATATAGTCATAGCTATGGTTTTACCAGTAGTCATATTTGGATGTGAGAATTGTACCATACAGAAGGGTGAGTGCAGAAGAATTGATGCTTTTGAACTGTGGTGTTAAAAATCAGTCTGCCAACAAAGATCTGTCTAGTTAAAGCTATTGTTTTTCTGGTAGTCATGTATGGAAGTTAGAGTTGGACTATAAAGAACGCTGAGTGCTGAAGAATTGATGCTTTTGAACTGTGGTGTTGGAGAAGACTCTTGAGAGTCCCTTGGACTGCAAGGAGATCAAACCAGGAAATCAGTCCTGAATATTCATTGGAAGGACTGATGTTGAAGCTGAAACTCCAATACTTTGGCCACCTTGTGCAAAGAACTGACTCATTGGAAAAGACCCTGATGCTGGGAAGGATTGAAGGCAGTAGGAAAATGGGACAACAGGGGATGAGATGGTTGGATGGCATCATCGACTTGATGGACACGAGTTTGAGCAAGCTCTGGGAGTTGGTGATGGACAGGGAAGCTTGGTGTGCTTCAGTTCATGGGGTTGCAAAGAGTCTGCCACAACTGAGCAACTGAACTGAACTGAACTGAACTAGTCAAGGAGATATCAACAGTAATACAATAATAGTGGGGGACATTAATACCCCACTCACACTGATGGTTAGATCATCCAGTCAGAAAATTAATATGGATACACAAGCCGTAAATGATACATTGGATCAGTTGGCCTTAATTGATATCTACAGGGCATTTCACCCAAAAATAATAGACTGCACTTTTTTTCCTCAAATGCAAGTGGACTATTCTCCAGTAGAGACCACATCCTGTGCAACAAGTCAAGGCTTGGTAAATATAAAAATAAAACTGAAATCATTACATGCATCTTTTCTGATCACAATGATGTAAGATAAGATATAAACTACAGGAAAGAAAAGTATAAGAATCAATCCCTTGGAGGCTAAAAAATACACTTCTGAATAAGCAACCAATCACCATAGAAATCAAAAAGGCAATCAAGATATGCTTAAAAGTGAATGCAAATGAGAACATGACAACTCAAAACCTATGGGATGCAGAAAAAGTAGTGCTAAGATGGGTGTTTATAGCAATGCAAGCCTACCTCAAGAAACAAGAGAGACATCAAATAAAGGATCAACCTTTACACCCAAAGCAGCTATAAAAATAATGAAAAACCCCACAATGCTAGTAGAAGGAAAGAAATTGTAAAGATCTGAACAGAAATAAATGAAAAATAAATGAAGGTGACTATAGCAAAGATCAATAAAACTAAAAGCTTGTACATTAAGAAGATAAACATTATTGACAAACTGATAGCCACACTCATGAAGAGAAAAGGGAAGATTCAAATCAATAAACTTGAAATGAAAAAGAGGATACCACAGACTACACAGACACATTAAGGATCATACGAGTCTGTTATGAGCAACTAAATGCCAATAAAATGGATGACTTGGAAGAAATGGAAAAATTCTTAGAAAATCATAACTTTCCAAAACTGAATCAGGAATAAATATAAAATATGATCAGACCAATGACAAGCACGGACAAACTTCAGGGAACCCAAACAGGGGCTCTGCAACAATCTAGAAGTGTGGGATTGTAGGGAGATGGGAGGGAGGCTCAAGAGGGAGGGGACACATGCATACCTATGACTGATTCATGTTGATGTTTGGCAGAAACCAACAAAATTCGGTAAAGCAATTATCCTTCCATTAAAAAAATAAAGAAAGAAAAACTTTCAACAAACAAAAACCCAGGACCAGATGGCTTCACAGGTGAATTCTACAAAAAATTTGGAGAAGAGCTAGCACCTATCCTAGGCAAAAACTTAAAATTACAGAGGAAGGAAAACTCTCAAACTCATTTTATGAGGCCATCATCACCTTGATACGAAAACCAGACAAAGATGCCACAAAAAAGGAAAATTACAGGCTAATATCTCTGATGAACATAGATGCAAAAATCCTCAACAAAATTCTAGCAAACAGAATCCAACAACATATTAAAAAGATCATATATCATGATCAAATGGGCTTTATCAATGTGATACACCATATTAACAAATAGAAAGATAAAACCATATGATTGTCTCAATAGATGCAGAAAAGCCTTTGACAAAATTCTATGTCCATTTATGATAAAAAAAAAAAAGTCTCCAGAAAGTAAGCATAGAAGGAACATACTACAACATAATAAAATCTATATATGACAAACACACAGCAAATATAATCCTCAGTTGATTTCCTTTAGGATTGACTGATTTGATTTCCTTGCTGGCCAAGGGATTCTCAAGAGTCTTCTCCAGCACCACAGTTTGAAAGCATCAATTCTTCAGCACTCAGCCTTATTTATGATTCAACCTACACAACCATACATGACTACTAGAAAAAAACATAGCTTTGACTATGTGGATCTCTATCAGCAAAGTGATGTCTCTGCTTTTTAATATTCCTTCTAGGTTTGTCATAGCTTTTCTTCCAAAGAGTTGCTGCTGCTGCTAAGTCGCTTCAGTCGTGTCCGACTCTGTGCGGCACCACAGGTGGCAGCCCACCAGGCTTCCCATCCCTGGGATTCTCCCGGCAAGAACACTGGAGTGGGTTGCCATTTCCTTCTCCAGTGCATGAAAGTGAAAAGTGAAAGTGAAGTCGCTCAGTCATGTCCGACTCTTAGTGACCCCATGGACTGCAGCCTACCAGGCTCCTCCGTCCATGGGATTTTCTAGACAAAAGTACTGGAGTGGGGTGCCATTGCCTTCTCCGTTCCAAAGAGTAAGCGTCTTTTAATTCATTGGCTGCAGTCATAGTCTGCAGTGATTTTGGAGCCCAAGAAAATAAAATCCACAATTTCCATTTTTTCCCTCTATTTTTCATGAAGTGATGGGACTGGATGCTATAATCTTAATTTTTTGAATCTTGAGTTTTAAGCTAGCTTTTTCACTCTCCTCTTTCACCTTCATCTCGAGGCTCTTTAGTTCCTCTTGTTTTTCTGCCATTAGGGCGGTGTTATTGCACATTTGAGGTTATTGATATTTCTCCCACCAAACTTGATTTCAGCTTGAGCTTCATTCAGCCTAGCATTTTGCATGATGAACGCTGCCTATGAGTTACATAAGCAGGGTGACAATATACAGCCGTGACCTACTCTTTTTCTAATTGTGAACCAGTGCTTTGTCACAATTTGTATAGAAACACAAAAGACACTGAATAGCCAAAGCAATCTTGAGAAAGAAGAATGGAATTGGAGGAATCAAGCTTCTTGATGTCAGACAATTCTACAAAGCTACAGTCATCAAGACAGTATAGTACAGGCATAAAAATAGAAATATACACCAATGGAATGAGATAGCCTGGAGATAAATTCACCCACCTATGGGTATCTTATCTTTGACAAAGGAGGCAAAATTTTGCACTGAAGAAAATACAGTCTCTTCAGTAAATGGTCCTCAGAAAACTGGTCAGCTACATGTAAAAGAATGATATTAGAACTCCTCCAAACACTATACAAGAAAATAAACTCAAAATGGATTGAAGATCTAAATGTAAGACCAGACACTATAAACCTCTTAGAGAAAAACATAGGCAAAACACTCTCTGACACAAACCATAGCAAAGATCCTCTATGACCCATCTCCTAGAATAATGGTAATAAAAACAAAAATAAACAAATCAGGCATAATTAAACTTAAAATGTTTTGCATAGCAAAGGAAACTATAAACAAGGTGAAAAGACAACTCTCAGCATGGGAGAATTTAATAGCAAATGAAACAACTGACAAAAAAAAAAAAAAAATCCCCAGTATATTCAAGCAGTACATGTAGCTCAATACCAGAAAAATAAACAACCCAGTCAAAACATGGACAGAAGGCCTAAACAGACATTTATCCAAAGAAGACATACAAGATGGCTAATAAACACATGAAAGGATGCTCAACATCACTCATCATTAGAGAAATGCACATCAAAACTACAATGAAATATCACCTTACATCAGTCATAATGGCCATCATTAAAATCTGTGAACAGTAACTGCTGGAGAGGGTGTGGAGAAAAGGGATGCTTTTTACACTGTTGGTGTGAATGCAACTTGATACAGCCACTATGAAACACAGAATGGAGATTGCTTAAAAAGCTCATAGTAAAGTGACCATATGACCCAGCAATTTCACTACTGGACATATACCCTGTGAAGAAACCAGAATAAAAAAGACACATATACATCACTATTCATTGCAGCACTATTTACAATAGCTAGGACATGGAAGCAACCTTGATGTCCATTGACAGGTGCATGGATATGGAATTTGTGTTATATATACACAGTGAAATATACTCAGTTATAAAAAGGAACACATTTGTGTAGTTCTAAAGAGGTGGGTGAACCTAAAGCCTATTATACAGAGTGAAGTAAATCAGAAAGGGAAAGATCAATATCATATACCAACACATACATATGGATTCTAGAAAGACAGTGCTGAGAATCCTACATGCAGGGCACCAATGGAGACACAGACATAAAGAACAGAATTTTGGACAGTAGAGGAAGGAGATGGTGGAATGCTTTGAAAGAATAACATTGAAATACATACTTAACCATATGTACAAAGGATCACCAGTGGGAGTTCAATGTATGATGCAGGGAACCCCAAGCCTGTGCTCTATGACAACCTAGGGGGCGTGTGATGGGGCGGGAGATGGGAGGCAGGTTCAAGATGGAGGGAACATATCTATACCTAATGTCGATTCATGCTGGGGTATGGCAAAAACTATCACAATATGCAAAGCAATTATCCTCTAATTTAAAAAAAAAAAAGAAAAAATAGGTAAGAACAACTACCTTCTACACCTCTCAGGGCTATGGGATAAAAATTTTTAAAGGAATGTGAACATTCCATGCAAATATTAACAATTTCCAGAAATACAAGACTTGGGACTTGAGTAGCAGCATTATATATCTAAGAAAATGGGACCTCACATATTTTGTAGAAGAGTCCTTATGGACATGGAAATGTTGTGGAAGAAGGAACATTTTGATTAAAAAGCATTAAGTTATAAGGGAACAGAGACTGGGAAGAGAGCAAGAGGTTAGGGGTTTCTATATATAGACTTAGTTCTTTTGATTATAATAAACTCACTGTTTCTTTAAGTATGATAGATTTATTTTAGGGACATGTGCCCAGGAGCACAGGATAAGCAAATCACCTGGTGTTCAGTAAAAGGGAACTATAGAATGGGTCAAAAAAGTTCCACAGATTTCAGCAACTGGTTCCTCATTCTAGTAGTTTTCTATGATTGTAATGCAACTACCTTATGATTAGTCTGTGATTTCACATTTCAATTATAGGCAGTTTGTCACCCTTTTCTTTGACTCTAAACATGTGGCTCTGTTTTCATAGAATTTAGGCTTAAAATTGGCCCATGAACGTTGCCCTTGTCTCTCTTTACCACCATCTTTTAAATTCTAGTCCTCCTACTAACTGCTTCCTTCTCTATATATTTTTTAGTTCAACTAACTTCTCAAGAATAGAGAATTTCCCCAAATTTTTGTAGTAGGCAGTATCATAAGTCCCAGGCAAGTCTATGGATAGTCTTGCATTTCATTAATTTTACATTCATATTTTAATAGCTATAGCTATGGCTATGAATGTAAGCATAGTCATGTCTTCCTATACCAAGATCTGAAGGTGTAGCCAGCTATCTATAAGAAACTGTGGGTGTGGCTGGTGTCAAGATTGACATCTAGTGCACAAAGAATAATGTGTCGACCACAGTAGTAATTATAATTGTTGTTGTTGTTATTCAGTCACTAAGTCATGTTCTAATCTTTTGTGACTCCATGGTCTGTAGCCCTCCAGGCTCCTCTGTCCATGGAATTTCCCAGGAAAGAATACTGGAGTGGGTTTCCATTTCCTTGTCCAGGAGATCTTCCTGATGCAGAGATCAATCCAGCATCTCCTGCCTTGACAGATGGATTCTTTACCAATGAGCTACCAGGGAAGCCCAGTAAGTATAGTACCAATTGATAGTTCTTAACATAAAACTGAAGGACATTGGGGAAAAGGAGACTTCAGGGTTATGTTACTCAGAGAACAAAAAGACAATAATCCCTCCACCTCTTCTGTCTACTGGAAAACAAGTAGAATCCTTGAGTCGCTTTTCTTTCTGGGCTTCCTTATGCCTAAGTACCTGGAGCTGAATCTATGGACTCTGGGAAATGTGCCATTTCAGTACTCTTCCTGCAGGCTCAACAAGTAACTCCTTTATAACCATTTTAGATGCTTTACTGCTCCTTTATTATCCAAGTGTCATCTGCTATTTTTTTCTGCTAATGATCAAGCTGAGTAATAAGCCTTATGTCTCAAGCACTTCAGAGCTAAAATTAATATCATGCCCCATTAATAATAGGTTGATTTTGTCTAGAGCCATTTTCCCCCTTTCAGCTGTCAGGAGAAAACTGTTAAAACCTTTCTCAAGTGCCCTCTCTTTTTGCTCACCATTCAAAAAATGAAGATCATGGCATTCAGCCCCATCACTTCATGGCAAATAGAAGGGGAAACAATGGAAACAGTGGCAGACTTTATTTTCTTGGGCTGAAAAATCACTGTGGACAGTGACTGCAGCCATGAAATTAAAAGACATTTGCTCCTTGAGAGAAAATCTATGACAAACCTTGACAGCATATTAAAAAGCAGAGACATTAGTTGGGCACCAAAGGTCTGTCTAGTAAAAGATATGGTTTTCCCAGCAATCAAGTATAGACGTGAGAGTTGGACCATAAAGAAGGCCGAGTGCCAAATAATTGATGCTTTTGAACTGTGGTGTTGGAGAAGACTCTTGAGAGTCCCTTGGACTGCAAGGAGATCCAACCAGTCCATCCTAAAAGGAGGTCAGTCCTGGGTGTTCATTGGAGGGACTGATGTTGAAGCTGAAACTCCAGTACTTTGGCCACCTGATGCAAAGAGCTTACTCATTGGAAAAAACTCTGATGCTGCAAGAGATTGAAGGCAGGAGGAGAAGGGGATGACAGAGGATGAGACGGTTGGATGGCATCCCTGACACAATGGACGTGACTTTGAGCAAACTCTGGGAGATGGTTAAGTACAGGGAAGCCTGGAGTGCTGCAGTCCATGGGGTTGCAAAAAATCGGATATGACTTAGTGACTGAACAACAAACCCAGAAAATAAAGTATTACATTTGTACTAAACATCAGGATGTATTCTTTTCAAAGCCCTTTCTTTCACTTATCTGAAGGATGGTACACAATCATCCCCTGAGCCAGATGGGGATTCTCATCCTCACTTGATTGATGGGAAAAGTAAAACTTTGCAATATTTATTCTAAACAACTTCCCCATGTTATCAAAAAATGAGTATCAAAGTTGGAAATTGAATCTCCTGACTCTTGTTCTAACCTTCCTTCTTTATCCATAAAGGGATTTCAACCATGGTAATAGGAAAGAAAGTTAGACCAAGCTTTGTCAGTGAATTGGAGAACAGGGTAGAACATGAGAACTTGAAAAACTTGTTGGTGGCCTTTGTGTCCCACAAATGGCTTAAAAACTTTATCATGATGACTAAGCAGGTTGATTCCAGAGGAAAAGAATAAATTGATCTTTAGGGGTTTATACTTCTCTGTGGGTTCCTGTGCCCACCATCTAAGTATAAATCTGATTGTCTGTCTTCACAGAGTTACCCTGAGTTTTCCCCTGGTTTGGGCATTTTACACCTCATCTTCACATTTCCATAAGTACCCACATCATCATTTTTTCAGGGCATATCTTATGTCTTACATTTTTAGTTGTGATGATTTGCAAAGGGCTTAAAAGACCAACATATTATCCACTCTAAGGTGACAAGTTGGTATTTTAAACCAGATGCAATGCCTTAGTTCAAAAGAATAAGCTGAATGATAATTTCAGGAGTTGCTTGAGGTCAGTAGGCAAGATCTTGAGGTGTGAGGTTTTCTAACCTTTTCTTATTTCTTTTTTTTCAGGGATTTCCCCAATATCTTTTAAATTATTTAAGAAACAAAATATAAGTAGACACCTTGGTAGGGAGCTCCGGTCTGAAAACATGACTCTTGAATACTCCGATCCAATAGGCCAGAATGACTTTGTCTTCATCCATCAGCTGAACTTTTCCCAGATTCAGAGATCAATGACTCACATTTATTGAACATCTCTTATGTCCCAGACTGTCCTTACGTATAAAATCTTTCAGATACACCATTGTAATAAACTCTGCAAGTTGCCTACCATTTATCCATTCTTCCCTTCTTCCTTATAGAATCATGATTTAACTAGGGTCAACAATGATGCTAAGTCACTTCAGTCATGTCCGACTCTGTGTGACCCCATAGACAGCAGCCCACCAGGCTCCCCCGTCCCTGGGATTCTCCGGACAAGAACACTGGAGTGGGTTGCCATTTCCTTCTCCAACGCATGAAAGTGAAAAGTGAAAGGGAAGTCACTCAGTCATGTCCGACTCTTCACAACCCCATGAACTGCAGCCTACCAGGCTCCTCCATCCATGGGATTTTCCAGGCAAGAGTACTGGAGTGGGGTGCCATTGCCTTCTCCAAGGGTCAACAATGAACTCACTTAAAATTCTCTCTTTGCCACACTCACTGCAGCTAATATTGGCCATATGACTCAGTTGTGGCCAATGAAATACAAGTAAAAGATTCCTGGTTGGGGCTTCCAGAAACAAATTTCCTGATGAAAAGTGATAGACTCAGCTGGCATGTCTTTTTGTCCTTCTCTTTTTCATGCTTAGAAGGTGATGTCAACATGAGAGCACAAAGAAAAAAGATATATGCTTGGGATGGTGGAGCCAAAAAACACAAGAATCTGGTCTTTAATGACTTTGTGAAACTGTTGTCCCACACCTCTGTGATCTACTTCCAGATTTTTGTTAGTGGCACAAAGTCCCTATTTATTTTAGTAATTTTAGTTTAATTTCTATTATAGGGACTCAGTTCAGTTCAGTTCAGTCGCTCGGTTGTGTCCGACTCTTTGCAACCCCTTGAATCACAGCACACCAGGTCTCTCTGTCCATCACCAACTCCAGGAGTTCACTCAGACTCACATCCATCAAGTCAGTGATGCCATCCAGCCATCTCATCCTCTGTCATCCCCTTCTCTTCCTGCCCCGAATCCATCCCAGCATCAGAGTCTTTTCCAATGAGTCAACTCTTCGCATGAGGTGGCCAAAGTACTGGAGTTTCAGCTTTAGCATCATTTCTTCCAAAGAACACCCAGGACTGATCTCCTTTAGGATGGACTGGTTGGATCTCCTTGCAGTCCAAGGGACTCTCAAGAGTCTTCTCCAAAACCACAGTTCAAAAGCATCAGTTCTTCGGCACTCAGCTTTCTTCACAGTCCAACTCTCACATCCACACATGACTACTGGAAAAACCATAGCCTTGACTAGATGGACCTTTGTTGGCAAAGTAATGTCTCTGCTTTTGAATATGCTATCTAGGTTGGTCATATAGGGACTCAATACATTATTAACCATTATTTAATCAACTTTTTATTAAATCATCTCATCTACTCTTCCCAGCAATACTGTGAGGAGGTTTTTTAATTCTCATTGGACAAATGAGGAAACAAGCTCAGAGAAGTTACATAATTTGTCATACAGGTTGTAAGTTGCAGAGCTTTAATCCAAACATAGAATTCTCTGAGTCCAGCTCCAGTGCTCTTTTTAATGCCACAATATGCCAGCTTCCTTACAGGATATCCTGCTTCTTGGCAAAAGAGGAATTGTGTGTGTGTGTGAGAGAAAGACAGAGAAAGGCAAAGAGGCAGAGACAGAGAGTTTTTTGAGAGCAGAATCACTCATTGTTCTCATTAGGCATTTTTTCTAGGTTTCTGATAGTTCTTATTGGGCCACATTAAAATAAAATAAGTATGTAGGAAGAGATCAGGAAACCTTGCTCTTGTCTTCTAAGAGCTTCTGGTTTGATACTAATAAGCCTGCTCTATTTATCTCCATTCCCACAGCATTATCAGAACCACTTGTTTCAGTTTAGGTATGATATTAAACCCATTTATTCATTCCTTTAGTGAACGATCCCCATGCATGTTCTCTGGGCCAGGCATATTAGAAAGAAAACTAGTCTAAGACTATGAAGCTTGGTATTACTACTAAATTTTATGCTTGAGTTCTAGGTCTCAGTATCCCTATCCATATTCATAGGACATTAGACTATATAGTCTACTCTAACGAAACTTATAACCCTGATAGGTTAAGTTTCTTTGAATTGACTCAGTTTTAGCTGTCACTGCACTGCACTGAGAGAGCCCCCATGAGCTTACAGCATCTTCATTGGGAAAAAGAGAGCCCAAGGTGGACATTCAGCTGCTCCAATGTTGTGGGTTACTTCTCAGAAGATCCACTCAGATCTTGCCTCATAAGATAACCAGACAATCTGTGGGACTTGACTACTGGGGTCAAATAGTGATGGAGACAGGGCTTTCATCAACAAGCACTTGAGTCTTGACAGACTGAGTTCCTACTGACAGCAGCACCCAAATGGATATCTCAACCTGCAGAATTACTCATCTTCAGAGCCAAGATAGTGGCCCAGTCTTACCAGAGAACTTGACAGGGCACAAGTCTGCCTGATTCAGGATCCTCAGGCAACATGCCTTTTCAGACTTGGAGCTGTTCTGCTGCCCCACAGTGCAGAGAGATTAACAGTCCTGCCTGCTGCTTAATGAAGCTCCCAGTCCCACCTGACCAGAAAGCTTGGTCAGAGCATCTAGAAGTCTGCCAAGTCTAATAGCATCCAAGTGAATAGTGTGATGTGGTTCCCAAACAAGAAACATGGCAGCCTCGGGGCCTTTTTTATAGGCCTACATAGACAGGTAAGGTAGTCCATAGCCCTCATGACCGTGTATAGCAATGAACCCTACCTTACCAGGAAACCTAATCAGAACTCCCAGGAATCTGTGTAGTCCATTCTACAACCCTCATTACACTGGCACTTGAGTGGAGAGCCCAGCAGGCAGCCTGCCCATTTGCAGAGTCAAGCAATGGCCCACCAGTCTGGGGAATTTTGTGACAGTTCTGCCTAGTTTGGTCTCCAAACAAGAGCTTTACTAACATTAGGCCTGTATGATGGCTACACCTGGGAAGGGAAATTAATTTGTAGCCTCAGCAACTGCTACATACACCCTTCAGCCTGCTCAAACAAGAAACCTAATAACAGTATATACTAAGCTGAGTAATCGATCCATCCCTTAACCCCTGCTTATGGTGACACTTGAGCAGATATCCAAGCCAATGACTCTCCCCAACAACAGAGCAAAGCAAGTGGGTCCATATAGCCACAGAATTCAGTACACAGTTCTATTTGGCTTGAGTCCCTAAACAACAAGACTTGCTGGCCTTGGTACCCATTCTGCTGCTCTGCATGGACAGAAGAACTGATTCATAGTTCCATCAACTATTGAATATAGTACCCACTCCTGACCATCCAGAAAACCTATCAGAGAAAGTGGGAAATCATGGAGCCCATCCTATAGCTTCACTTGGACAGGGAAGCAAGTCTGAGGTCTTATTCAAATGTTTTAAGCAAGAGGCACTCCATCTGACCTCGAGCTTGAGCAGTAAGCTCTCCCAGAGAAAGACACAGATAGCAAGCCCCACCTGCCAGATGATATCAGGTCACACTACAAGGACCAAAACTTGAGTTGACTGTTCAGGTGAAGAGTTGTGAAGGGTTCTCTGCCAAAGCAAACTTGTAAAGTCAGGAAGAGCAGACCACTTACTCTAATATACAGATACAAATGTAAGGAATCAAGGATCATGAAATCTCAGGTAAACAGAACCACAAAGGGACTCTAATTAAGATCCAATAACTGATCCTAAGTAAATGAAGATCTATGAACTGTGAGATAAAGAATTCAGAATAATCCTATTGAAGTTTAGTGAGCTATAAGAATGTAAATACAGACAACTAAACAAAATTAAGAAAATAATGTATGAACAAAAAAGATAGGATCAACAACAAAAATATAAACCATAAAAAACCAGTTCATAAATGCTACAGCTGAAGAATAAAATGATTAACCTGAAGAATTAAATAGAATCAGCAGTAGATTTGATGATGCAGGAGAATCAGTGATCTAGAAGACAGAGTATTTGAAATTACTGTCAGAGGAGCAGAAAGAATAAAAGGAAAACCTATAGAACTCTTGGGACATTATTTAACAATGTCTTCATTGGGGGAATCCAAGAAAGAGAAGAAAAAGTAAAAGGGACAGAAAGTATATTTAAAGCAGTAATGACCAAAAAGTTGCAAATCTGGGGAAAGAAATGGACATCTACATCCATGAGGCCAAAGGACCCCAAATAGGTTGAATCTGATTGGGATAAACTGAATAAAGTTTATAATTAAAATATCAAAAGTCAAAGAAACAGGAAAAGATTTGAAAGCACTAAGAGAAAAGATGTTGTTCAGTTGCTCATTCGTGTCTCACTTTTTTGAGACCCCATGGACTGCAGCACTCCAGGGTTCCCTGTCCTTCACTATCTCCCGGGGTTTGCTCAAACTCATGTCTATTGAGTCGATGATGCTATCCAACCATCTCATGCTTTGTCCTCTCCTTCCCCTGCCTTCAGTCTTTCTCAGCATCAGGGTATATTCTAATGAGTCAGCTCTTCGCATCAGGTGGCCAAAGTATTGGAGTTTCAACTTCAGCATATCATTTTTCCAATGAATATTGAGGACTGATTTCCTTTAGTATGGACTGGTTGGATCTCCTTGCAGTCCAAGGGACTCTCAAGAGTCTTCTCCAACACCACAGTTCAAAAGCATCAATTCTTCAGTGCTTAGCCTTCTTTATGGTTCAACTCTCACAAATCCATACATGACTACTGGAAAAAATCATAACTTTGACTAGATGGACCTTTGTTGGCAAAGTAATGTCTCTGCCTTTTAATATGCTGTCTAGGTTGGTCATAGCTTTTCTTCCAAGGAGCAAACATCTTTTAATTTCATGGCTGCAGTCACCATCTGCAGTGATTTTGGAGACCCAAAAAATAAAGTCTGTCACTGTTTCTATTGCTCATCTACTTCCCATGAAATGATGGGACCAGATGCCATGATCTTTGTTTTTTGAATGTTCAATTTTAAGTTTTCCTCTTTCACCTTTTTTAAGAGGTTCTTTAGTTCTTCTTTGGGTGGTTGTGGTGCTATATTCTCTTTAACTATTGCTTGTCTGTTAAACTGTTGATTTCTCCTTCGAATCTGAAACAGATTCTTGCTGGAGAGAGTAATTTTTGTAATTTTTTTTTCCCCTTTCATCATTTTAAGTGTATGCTGCCACACCCTTCTGGCCTGAGAGTTTCTGTTGAAATGTCAGCTGTTAGACTTATGGGGATCACCTCGCATATCATTTGTTATTTTCCTTGATGCTTTTAATATTTTTTTCTTTGTGTTAAATTTTTGCTAGTTTGATTAATGTGTTTTGGCATGTTTCTCTTTGCATTCATCCTGTATGGGACTCTGAGCTTCCTGGACTTGGGTGGCTGCTTCTTTTCCCATGTTAGGGCAGTTTTTGACTATAATTTCCTCAAATGTTTTCTCATATACTTTCTTTTGGTCTTCTTCTTCTGAGACACCTATAATTCAATTTTTGGTGCAATTGGTGTTGTTCCAGAGGTCTCTGAGACTCTCCTTATTTCTTTTTATTCATTTTTCCTTACTCTGCTCTCTTCAGTTATTTCCACTATTCTATCTTCCAGTTCATTTATCCAGTCTTCTGCCTCAGTTATTCTGCTATTCATTTCTTCTAGTGTATTTTTCATCTCAGTTATTGTTTCATCTCAGTGTTGTTCATTGTTGATTGTCAATTCTTTAATTCTTCTAGATCCTTGTTAAACAGTTCTTGCATCTTCTTGGTAAGTGCCTCCAGTTTACTTATCTGTGCCTCCATTTTATTTCCAAGATTTTGGGTCATCTTTACTATCATTACTCTGAATTCTTTTTCAGATAGACTGCTTATTTCCTCTTCATTTGTTTGGTCATGTGGGTTTTTACTATTCCTTCATCTGCTGTATGTTTCTCTGTCTTTTCATTTTGTTTAACTTACTGTGTTTTGAGTCTTTTCTCTGCAGGCTTGAATATTGTAGTTCCCCTTAATTGTGGTGTCTGTTCCCCATGGGTAAGGTTCAATCAATGCATTGAGAGTGTCCTAGTTGGGGAACTTGTGCCTTTTTTCTGATGGATGGAGCTGGATCTTGTTTATCTGAAGAGCAGCACCATGTCCAGTAATATGTCTTGGATGTCTGTGGGTTTTGTATAGCTTTGGGGTGCCTTTCTGTTAATGGGAAGGGTTCTGTTCCTGTTTGGCTAAAGGTTTTGAATGACGCATCAGACACTGGAGCTTGGTGGCCTTTGCATGGATCTTGGTCTTAGTGTTGAGATGGAGGCTTTGGAAGGGCTCTCACTGATTAATGTTCAATTGGGTCATCAATTCTCTGGTGGTCCAATGGCTTGGACTTAGCTCTCCCACAATGGGTTTCAGGCCCAACTCCTTACTGTAGCACCAAAACTTTACAGGCCACATAGCACAGAGGACAAAATGCTAATATTAATGATAAAATGACAGTCAACAGCAAAGAACACCCAAAGAGACTCACAAATAAAAGGAGGAGAGAAAAGAAAGGGGGAAAAGAGGGAAAAACAGGAGTCAACAAGAATAGAGTAATCTAGCCAATAAACAAACCATAAGTGAAAATGAGTACTAAAAATTAGACTAGCAAAAATACAAAATCAAAAACAGGATAAAAATGCAGTATAACTAAACAGTACTGTAAAACTAGGGAAAAAGATAAAATGGATTTCTATTAAAGTGTTTTTAAAAAGGAAATGTTATGTTATAAATAAATAAAAATTAAAAAAATTAAAAACATTAGATATGAAAATGATAAAAAATAGGAAATACTGGGGAAAATATAGAGAAAGTGGTAGTAAGAAGAATATCCTTGTGATTCCTCATTTTCTCTCCATACAATTTCTTCCAGCCATTCTTCCTACTTAGAAAGTGCTCTAATAACTCTATGAAGGCCTCTGGACCTCCTTTAGGCAGTGGGGGATCAGCTCTTACTCAGATCTTGCTTTACTCCAGCTTGTAACTGCTCTCAAAGTGTACAGTTCAGTTCAGTTCAGTTCAGTCACTCAGTCTTGTCCGACTCTTTGTGACCCCATGAATTGCAGCATGCCAGGCCTCCATGTCCATCACCAACTCCCGGAGTTCACTCAGACGCAGGTCCATCGAGTCAGTGATGCCATCCAGCCATTTCATCCTCCGTCATCCCCTTCTCCTCCTGCTCCCAATCCCTCCCAGCATCAGAGTCTTTTCCAATGAGTCAACTCTTCGCATGAGTTGCCAAAGTACTGGAGTTTCAACTTTAGCATCATTCCTTCCAAAGAAATCCCAGGGCTGATCTCCTTCAGAATGGACTGGTTGGATCTCCTTGCAGTCCAAGGGACTCTCAAGACTCTTCTCCAACACCACAATTCAAAAGCATCAATTCTTCAGCACTCAGCGTTCTTAAAGTCCAACACTCACATCCAAACATGACCCCTGGAAAAATAGCCTTGACTAGACGGACCTTTGTCGGCAAAGTAATGTCTCTGCTTTTCAATATGATATCTAGATTGGTCATAAATTTCTTCCAAGGAGTAAGCCTCTTTTAATTTCATGGCTGTAGTCACCATCTGCATTGATTTTGGAGCCCCAGAAAATAAAGTCTAACACTGTTTCCACTGTTTCCCCGTCTATTTCCCATGAAGTGATGGGACCAGATGCCATGATCTTAGTTTTCTGAATGTTGAGCTTTAAACCAACTTTTTCACTCTCCACTTTCACTTTCATCAAGAGGCTTTTGAGTTCCTCTTTACTTTCTGCCATCATCTGCATATCTGAGGTTATTGTTATTTCTCCCAGCAATCTTGATTCCAGCTTGTGCTTCTTCCAGCCCAGTTTATCATGATGTACTCTGCATATAAGTTCAATAAGCAGGGTGACAATATATAGTCTTGGCGTACTTCTTTTCCTATTTGGAACCAGTCTGTTGTTCCATGTCCAGTTCTAACTGTTGCTTCCTGACCTGCATACAAATTTCTCAAGAGGCAGGTCAGGTGGTCTGGTATTCCCATCTCTTGAAGAATTTTCCACAGTTTATTGTGATCCATACAGTCAAAGGCTTTGGCATAGTCAATAAAGCAAAAATAGATGTTTTTCTGGAACTCTCTTGCTTTTTCCATGATCCAGCAGATGTTGGCAATTTGATCTCTGGTTCTTCTGCCTTTTCTAAAACCAGCTTGAACATCTGGAAGTTCACCTTCACATATTGCTGAAGCCTAGCTTGGAGAATTTTGAGCATTACTTTACCAGCGTGTGAGATGAGTGCAATTGTGTGGTAGTTTTAGCATTCTTTGGCATTGCCTTTCTTTGGGATTGGAATGAAAACTGACCTTTTCCAGTCCTGTGGCCACTGCTGAGTTTTCCAAATCTGCTGGCATATTGAGTGCAGCACTTTCACAGCATCATCTTTCAGGATTTCAAATAGCTCAACTGGAATTCCATCACCTCCACAAGCTTTGTTCATAGTGATGCTTTCTAAGGCCCACTTGACTTCACATTCCAGGATGTCTGGCTCTAGGTCAGTGATCACACCATCGTGATTATCTTGGTCATGAAGATATTTTTTTGTACAGTTCTTCTGTGTATTCTTGCCACCTCTACTTAATATTGTCTGCTTCTGGTCCATACCATTTCTGTCCTTTATCAAGCCCATCTTTGCATGGAATGTTCCCTTGGTATCTCTTATTTTCTTGAAGAGATCTCTAGTCTTTCCCATTCTGTTGTTTTCCTCTTTTTCTTTGCATTGATTGCTGAGTAAGGCTTTCTTATCTCTCTTTGCTATTCTTTGGAACTCTGCATTCAGATGCTTATATCTTTCCTTTTCTCCTTTGCTTTTCACTTCTCTTCTTTTCACAGCTATTTGTTAAGGCCTCCTCAGGCAGTCATTTTGTTTTTTGCATTTCTTTTCCATGGGGATGGTCTTGATCCTTGTCTCCTGTACAATATCACGAACCTCCATCCATAGTTCATCCGGCACTCTATCTATCAGATCTAGGCCCTTAAATCTATTTCTCACTTCCACTGTATAATCATAAGGGATTTGATTTCGGTCATGCCTGAATGGTCTAGTGGTATTCCCTACTTTCTTCAATTTAAGTCTGAATTTGGCAATAAGGAGTTCTTGATCTGAGCCACAGTCAGCTCCCAGTCTTGTTTTTGCTGACTGTATAGAGCTTCTCCATCTTTGGCTGCAAAGAATATAATCAATCTGACTTCAGTGTTGACCATCTGGTGACGTCCATGCGTAGAGTCTTCTCTTGTGTTGTTGGAGGAGGGTGTTTGCTATGACCAGTGCATTTTCTTGGCAAAACTATATTAGTCTTTGCCCTGCTTCATTCCATATTCCAAGGCCCAATTTGCCTGTTACTCCAGGTGTTTCTTGACTTCCTACTTTTGCATTCCAGTCCCCTATAATGAAAAGGACATCATTTTTGAGTGTAGTTGTAAAAGTGTACAGTTGCCCTTCAATTCCATAGTCTCAGGCTTATTACTGAGATTTAATCTATTGTACCTGTGGCTGTAGAAGCACTTTCCCTTTCTCTCTTTACTCGCACAGCCCCTGGTGTTCCACTTTGGTTTTGGGCCCGCCTCTGCTTGCAAGTCACCCTCCAGTGTCTGTTCTCTACCCAGACATGGGGGAGTGGTGAAAGTAGAAGCTTTTTAGTGCTCACTTGCTCAGTTGGGTTAGGGAGAGAGAGGAATATGGTAGACATAGCTGGGGTGTGTGCAGAGTGCCAGCCATGCCTGAGACCTGCAGGAAGTAGCCACAGTCTGAAGAAAGTTGTACACCTCCCCCAGGGGGAGTTGGGCCTGGGTTGTGGGTCCTTTGGCAAAGCCAAGCTGCTCAGGCTCCCAGGAAGTTATGGGCAGCAACCCGTGCCCACTCACAGCTTGGTGGCACCTGTGACCCTGGGGCTGAGACCATAGCAGCAACCTGTCTTCCACCTCTGGCGCTTGCACCAGCTCTTCTACCTCTGGAGTCACAGCCAGCTCATCGCCCTTCGGCATTCGCAAATGTAAGATTCTGTGTTCTGCGCATGCAGAGAGAGCATTCCCGAGGCAATGACATTTTACCTCGCTGACAGGCCCAGGCTTTTCTCTGGACTCCCTCAGCTGTGTCATACTAGCTCCCTGAGAGTATCTTCATAGAATTCAACCCTGGCACTCTCCCTGAAGTCCAACCCCTGAAGCCTGAGCCTGAGCACCCAGCCCCTACTCACTGCAAGCATGGGCATGTGAGCCACCTCTCTGCTGGGACGTGCTGCTTGGCAATGATCTCTGTGGTGAATTCTTAATTTTGCCTTCAGAGCACCTGTCACTGCACTTCCCCCTGAGGCTCCAAAACTCCCTCCGACACTGCCCATGAGAGGGTTTCCTAGTGTGTGGAAACTTTTCCTCCTTCAGGACTCCCTCCCCAGGGTGCAGGTCCCTGTCCCAAAATCTTTTGTCTCTTTTTAAATCTTTATCTTTTGCCCTACCTCATTTTGAAGAGATTGGCTTGCCTTTTTGGATGTCTCAGATCCTTTGCCAGCATTCATGAGGTGTTCTGTATGTTCCGCAGGCAGATAAATTTTTGATGTATTTGGGGGGCAGGGAGGTGATCTCCTTGTCTTATTTATCCACCATCTTGAAAGGCTCCAAAATGTTTATATTTTAAACAAACCAGGATTTTTTTCTTTTTTGTTATGAGGTATAGCAATATTTTCTAATTTAAGTGGTACTTTAATCATTATAAATGATGATATACTTTATCTGTAATGTCTGAAAATACAATCATTTTACTGTGATCTACAGGTATCAAATTTTAAATACAAAAAACATTTTGAATTGAAATATGAATAATTCCAATAATTTTCAATTTATGACTTGTTTTGTTCAAATTCTGTGTATATTCATCACTCATGATTCATTTGTGAAGGTGTTTATTCAATATGAATATTGTTTCAAGTTGGTATGGGAAAATTATAGCTAAACATCTCATTGTCACCAGTCTCTAAAAGAAGCACAATTTTATCACTTTGTCTTGTTTGTAGTCATTAAATCATTACATTTGCATATTTAAAAAGAAATAGAACAGGGAACATCCTAGGTTTTGCCAGAGAAGAGTTCCAAAAGACAGAGATGTAGGAGGGAAGGTACAGCTTGTATCAGATGCCCATATTTTACCTCCTGGGTTTCGCTCTCTCTTGAAGGCTCTTTCTCACTGCCACCCCTGTAAGGGAACAGCCTCTCTGGTTTAATCAGAACAGAAGAAATTCCCTGGTTTGGATAAAGAGGAGCTTGGGAAGAAAGGCCTACAACAAGGAAGGGGGGCCGTCCTCCAACTTTCCTCTCAGGATCACCTCTTTCATCTCTTTCTTAGAGATTCTGTCATCCCACTATTCTTTAAACTCCAGCTTAAGAAGGTATGCAAACTATACCAATCTGGATTGCATTTGGCAACAACTATTAAAAATAAAAGCAAACAAACATACAAACAAACCCAGAGGTTTAAACAAGTAGGTTTCATATACATGCATATATATTTAACAAGATATTAAGTGTTAGAGTCCAGAATCCACTGGATATTCAGGCCCCTGTGTCTTTTTTATTTTTATTTTTTGCAAATCATAGAAGCTTCTTAATCTTCTTGAAAGGAGATGACATATTCCTATGAACTCGTAGACACATATATTTCTGTACCTCCACTTTGGCCTATTTTAATCACCTTACTCAGAGTACTTCATAGTATATGTTTCACAGCACTAACATTCTCTAGCTTCATTTTCTAGTCAATGTCACAGTAATCCTATGGAAAGAAAAACAGTGCACCAGTATTGGGTTTCCTAAAACACTCAACTCAAAATGTCACTTGTATCAGCAAAAATCTACAGTGGCTTTTCGTTGCTTTTTTTAAATTTATTTTTTATTGAAGGATAATTACTTCACAGAATTTTTCTGTTTCCTGTCAAACATCAACATGAATCAGCCATAGGTGAAATAAACTCTCAAATCTTTTGTATGGCATTTGAGGCTTTCTATGATCTAGCCCTGCCTTCTTTTACTAATCAACTCATCATTTTCTGAAGCCTGTGCTTCAGCTGACATTGTCATATCCTTTCCAAAACTGCTGTTTTTGCTATACTCCTCTGACTACTTGGAAAACCCTGTCCATCCTATTCCACTCCCTTTCATCTACTTAAGGAAATCTTATTCATCTTTCAAGGATTAACCAAATGACAATTTCTCCCTGAAACCCTCTCTGATTCCATCAGCAAAAATGAAGTACCTCTTCCCTTTCACCTTGCCTGAACTGTATTTATTTGATATGTTGTGTTGGCCAAAAAGTTCATTTGGGTTCTGAACGAACTTTTTGGCCAACCCAATATTTTCATCTTCTTATGCACAGAGTAGATTCTTGGTAGCTATATTCACCAAATAAATCCACAAAATAAACCTAAAACTTCCCATACTTAAAGATGCCCCTCATTACAAAATCCAGTACTTTCTTACAATGCTAAATATAGAGTCACTATATGACCTGCAATTCTTCTCCTAGGTTCATAGGAGTGTTATTCATAGTAGCTAAAAACCTGAAATAAGCCAAATGCTATCATTTGATGGATGGGCAAACAAAATGTGATGTATCTATACAGTTGAGTATTATTCAACCATTAGAAAGAATGAAGTATGAATGAACTACAGTATGGATGAACCTTAAAAATTTTATGCTAAATGAAGGAAGCCAGACACAAAAGACCACATATTACATGATTATATTTATATGAAATATCCAGAAAAAACAAATTCATAGGGACAGAAATTTGGTTACTGGTTGCCAACAGGCCCCTGTGTCTTTATACTCTATTATTCTTTCCTGCAGTATCATCCTCAGGGTATATATAGAAGTCTATATATAAGACAAATAGCCCCTGTAGCACCAGGCATCATGTCTGCATGATAAGAAGAAAGGACAGGAAAAGCAAAATGTTATGTGTCCATTGAGTCTGCTGCTGCTGTTGCTAAGTTGCTTCAGTCGTGTCCGACTCTGTGCGGCACCACAGGTGGCAGCCCACCAGGCTCCTCCGTCCCTGGGATTCTCCAGGCAAGAACACTGGAGTGGGTTGCCATTTCCTTCTCCAGTGCATGAAAGTGAAAAGTGAAAGTGAAGTCACTCAGTCGTGTCCGACTCTGCACGACCCCATGGACTGCAGCCTACCAGGCTCCTCTGTCCAGGGGATTTTCCAGGCAAGAGTACTGGAGTGGGGTGCCATTGCCTTCTCCGCCGTTGAGTCTACCTTCTTTTAAAAACTCTTTTATGAAATTGTTACACAGTGACTTCTGCTTGCATATCATCAGTCAGAACTAAGTCTTCTGGCTACCCTCTGCAAACCAAGGGAGGCTAAGAGATGTAGGTTTTCCCCATCGCTTCTGGGACCAGAGTTCTGTTAGCTAGGAAGGAGAAGAGAATGGATATTGGGTAAGGACAAGCAGTGTCTGGCACACAACTTTTCTGCTTCTTTACATCATAACTGAAAGTGACTGCTATTTCACACACACACAAAATTAACTGCTAAAAAATATAAAGAACAGAAAGAATGATGGAAAAAGAAATCTTATTAATGAAGTCAAATTTCAAAAGCAAATTTTTGTGGCCAGAAGACAAACCATCTCTGAGTTAACTCAGTGGTACCTCATTGGCACCACATCTCAGGAAATGACTTCTTTTACCTCCTAGCTTCCTTCCACATCTCAAATACTACCTCTCTTGAGCCTAACAAAACTCTTTCCAGAACAAGTCCAAAGACAGCAGTTGCCTGGGGCCCTATTACCACAAGCGATTTCCAACTTGCCCCATTCATAGACATTCAGTTCAGTCGCTCAGTCATGTCCGACTCTTTGCAACTCCATGGATTGCAGCATGCCAGGATTCCCTGTCCATCACCAATACCCGGAACTTACTCAAACTCATCTCCATCAAGTCGGTGATGCCATCCAACCATCTCATCCTCTGTCATCCTCTTCTATATGTGTGAAACATATACTGCGAGGTACTCTGAGTAAGGTGATTGAAATAGGCCAAAATGGAGATACAGAAATATATGTGTCTGTCTACAAATTCATAGGAATATGTCATCTCCTTTCAAGAAGATTAAGAAGCTTTAATGATTTGCCAAAAAAAAAAAAAAAAAAGGAGGAGACCACCTTCAATCTTTCTCAGCATCAGGGTCTTTTCCAATGAGTCAGTTTTTTGCATCAGGTGGCCAAAGTATTGGCGGGTGTCAGAGGTGGCCATGAGAAACTGGATATTAGAGGTCCTTCTTCCATTTTTCTGGACACCTGCATAAGTCTCCTTGGGAGGGGATAATAGTTTTTTACATAGAGGTGAATAAATGGGGTATTCCACATAGACCTGAATTTGTGCCTGAGAGTCATAACTAATGCTAATGCCTCCCACATTCTAATGTCTCCTTTTTGTTTTTCTACATGACCTTTTGAGTAGAGTTTTTGCAACTTGCTTCTTGACATTTTCACTCCTCCAATCTTACATGCCAGTCAAGTTGCTTCCCAGTACTGTCTGAAAGAAACAATATCATGTAGTGTTTAACAGCTCCAATTTTGAAGTCCAACTGTTTGGATACAAATAATACCTCCCCTATTTCCTAGTTAAAATAACCTTGGGCAAGTCATTTAACATTTCTGTCCCTCAGATACCCATCTATAAATAAGGTTACAATATTACCTACTTCATAGGGTTACTGTCAGGATTAAATGAGTTAATGCATAAAGTACCTGACACATTGTAGGTTTTCAATAAGTGGTAGTTATTAAAATTCAGCCATGGTAGTCCCTCTGGGGTGCTCTTTTCCTCTTCTATCAGCAAACTCCCTTTTGTCCTTACAAAATTAATGAAAAATTATATCCTTCATGAAATGTTGCTTGAATTCCCTAAGCAAAATAAGACATTCATATATACTCAACACTTTGTACCTAACCCTGATCTGACACAAATCACTGTGTATTATAACATTGTCATACCTACTCCCACTAATCTGCGAACTCCTTGAAGATAATGGTTTGTTCTTTATTTCTTTGTTCCCAGCATCTCACACATATCCTGACCCACAGTAGAAACTTGGTGACTGTTAAAGAATGAATGAACTATTGATAAATGAATGAATAAAGAATGCAGCAATGGGAATCATATTCTCTGTGTGCCCTAGACTTTCCAGTGACAGAGTTTACAAGTCCCTCTTTCACACTGTCCTAAAATGTATCGCCAGGCCTCCTGTTTTGTTTATGACAATATATAGTGCTAGTCCCTTGGACAGCAAGGAGATCAAACCAGTCAATCCAAAGGGAATCAAACCTGAATATTCATTGAAAGGATTGATGCTGAAACTGAATATCCAATAATTTGGCCACCTGATGCACTGAGCCAACTCATTGAAAAGGACCCTGATGCTGGGAAAGATGCTGGGAAGGCAGGAGGAGAAGGGGACGGCAGAAGATGAGATGGTTGGATGGCATCACTGACTCTGGACATGAGTTTGAACAAACTCTGGAAAATAGTGAAGGACAGGGAAGCCTGGGGTGCTGTGGTTCATGGGGTCACAAAGAGTCAGACACAACTGAGCGACTGAACAACAAAATGGTTCTAGAATGCACTAGGTTAACTATCAGCATAGGGGCCTGGTTGTAAGGGTGGGTTCTGAGGAGAACAGAAGTTGGGATGGAAAAGTGCTAAGTCACCAAGTTTTCCAGAGTTGAAAAATTCCATTCCATTTTCTTCTATGTGGCATGCTCTCAGAGGTGTTTCTTAGGGAGAAGCAGAAATTTCACGGGTGATAGCAGCTCCTGTCTGTAGGAAGGATGGGGCAGCTATCCTTGATTATGGATAAAGGGGCTGGGAATTCAGCTAGAGCAGTCATTAAAAAATACCAGGGGCTCATAATATGCTTATGCTGTTAGATAACCAAGGTCCCAAGCATAATCAGGTGTGGCAGGTAAATGCTTTGTGCCAGACTATAGAAAGGTGTAGGTCCCACTATCTGATAGTTTCCCTTGCAACCAAAAATTGGGGACTCATACAAAACCAAAAACTGACAAGGATGACTTAGACTAGAGCACTGGTTGATAACGTGCAAAGAATGCGGTAGGGAAATTTTGCAAAAATCAAACTACTATGTGATTCTTGCTCTTCCACAGGTTGAGAAGATTCTAGCTTTGCCACTGATTGACCGTGTGACCTTAAGCAAGTCCTTTCTCCTCCTAGGCTTCAGTCTCCCCATCTCTTCAATAAGGCAGTTAGATCTGATGATCTTTAAGAATCCTTACAGATATTTAAATTGTGGCATAAATAGTGCAATGAGATATCCAAGTTCAGTTCAGTTCAGTCGCTCAGTCGTGTCTGACTCTTTGAGACCCCGTGAACCGCAGCACGCCAGGCCTCCCTGTCCATCACCAACTCCCAGAGTTTACCCAAACTCATGTCCATTGAGCTGGTGATGCCATCCAACCATCTCATCCTCTATCATCCTCTTCTCCTCCTGCCCTCAATCTTTCCCAATGTCAGGGTCTTTTCAAATGAGCCAGCTCTTTGCATCAGGTGGCCACAATACTGGAGTTTCAGCTTTAACATAAGTCCTTCCAATGAACACCCAGGACTGATTTCCCTTAGGATGGACTGGTTGGATCTCCTTGCAGTCCAAGGGACTCTCAAGAGTCTTCTCCAACACCACAGTTCAAAAGCATCCTTTCTTCTGCACTCAATCCTCTTCATAGTCCAACTCTCACATCCATACATGACCACTGGAAAAACCATAGCCCTGACTAAATATCCTTACAAATAGGAGAGATCTCTCTCAACTGTCTGGCTTGGAAGAAAGGCTGCTCATTGTGAAGGCAGGGAGCTGTCTAGGATGATCCCATTGAGGGCTCAATGGGACCTGAATGTCTGTGTCCCCCAGAACGGCTGGGGCTAGTTGTGAGCTGACTCCAGTCCAACAGCCTTTGTATTTCTCTGAGTGCAACTCCCAGGGTAAAGTCCTTGCCTTGAAAAGTCTGGGAGAGGCCCTGGTTAATGAAGGCATTTCTTCCCTGAAGAGATTGGAATGGTTTTCTCAGCCTAAGAGTGATAATTTTTTTCACTTAAATCACATTTATTATAAACCTAAGTGGACTTTATTTGGAGAATAATTTAGTTTCTCAAGACAACTGGAAAAAACCTATTAGCAATGGGAGACTGTTCCAACCAGCTGGCATTTTTATAGTTCTTTGGAGCTGAGAGTGGTGTGGCCAGAGGGGAATGCAGCTCCCCAGATCTAGGGCAGGGCCTGGAAATCTTCATGTTACTGGGAATTGCAAGAGGGGAAGCATCCTTGAGCTACAGGGAAAATGGATAGGAAGATAATAAATATATTTTTTAAAAAATAGGAGAAGCCCTAGGATTTGAATTAAGGGAAATGGCTTGGCTTGCAGAATTGTGGGATTATGATACTTAAAACCTAGAAGGGCCTTAAGAGATCATTGGGATCAAATATACCCATTTTTTAACTTAAATAACATTCAAGGGGCAGAGATATGTCCAAATTCATATACATACATACACACTCACATTAATAAACAGACCTTACCATTATGGAATCATAGATACACAGTATCCTTGAGCCAAATCCTTTTAAATCATTTTCCAACCCTCACTCACACTATAAATGGAGACTCAGAAGCCTAACGAGGAGAAAGTACCCACCCAAGGTCACACAGAGAGTCAGTGGTAAGCTGGGAAATAGAGACACAGACTAAGAAGTATTTGGAAACTTCTTGAAGCATAAAGTTGGAGATGGAAGCAAAGGCTGAGGATATCTGGTACCAGGGGCTTAGTAGGCAGACCACCCACAAATTGTGTGTTTACTCTAAAGGCAATTCTGTGTGGGATCATGGTCTTCATGTACTAAGATTGCTGCAGAATAAAGGCTTGTAGGCCAGAGGCACATGGAAAAATTGCTATAGACTCCAGCCTTTGTTTTTTTTATTACTCATCTCCTTGTCTCATCTCTCTTCACTTCTCTTCTCCTCTCTTGGCCTCCTCAGTACTCTCTGGTTACTCTCCCTTCTGTTACCTGTGTTTCAGAGTCACCATACTTAGCCCCAACCCCATCCTACCCTACCATGGATCTATCTAAATGGCATCACTTACAGCTGGAATGTGCATCCCATAAAAATCTATACAACATCCTTGCTCAATTCCTTTATACAACAAAGTGCTTGTTAACTTATCTCAGGTAAATACATGAGAGGAAAGACCTAGGCTGTACACTAATGAAGACTCTTCCCTGCTCCCAGGTGTTATATAACTTTCAAAAGGAGAGCTCATTACCCCCAATTACTTTCTTATTAGTGGATTATGGTTGGAAATGTGAAGGCAGGGAAGGGAAGATAGTTTGAGAGTTGTACTATAAAGGAAGCTGAGCATCGAAGAATTGATGCTTTTGTACTGTGGTGTTGGAGAAGACTCTTGAGAGTCCTTTGGACTGCAAGGAGATCAAACCAGTCCATCCTAAAGGAAATCAGTCCTGAATATTCATTGGAAGGACTGATGTTGAAGCTGAAACTCCAATCCTTTGGCCACCTGATGTGAAGAGCTGACTCATAGGAAAAGACCCTGATGCCAGGAAAGATTGAAGGCGGGAGGAGAAGGGGACCACAGAGGATGAGATGGTTGGATGGTATCATTGACTCAATGGACATGAGTTTGAGTAAAATTCAGGAGTTGGTGATGGACAGGGAGGCCTGGCGTGCTGTAGTCCATGGGGTCGCAGAGTCGGACATGATGGAGCGACTGAACTGAACTGACTGAACTGCCCCTAATGTAATACCTTAAAGGTCTATCATTAAGGGCTTAAAATTAGAGTATTCTTTCTTTGCAACACACATTACTTATTCTGTTCAAGGTTCTGTGTTAGATATGGGGAGGTTGTGGGAGTGAGGAAGGGGACTAGGGAAAAATAACATGAGAAAGTTCCCAGGGAGTGTGGAAGGTGACTGCTTAAGGAACTAATTATAACCCAAGGTGAAAGGAAATGTGAGCTAAACAGCTCCTCATGGAAGCACAAAGGAGAGGCATGATATCTTCTATTTGAGAAGAAGTGAAGGGAATCAGGGAAGGCTGCACAGAAAAGCTGATATTTGAGTTCACCTAGAAAGCTGACAGTGGATATTATCCAAATGAAGGAAGTAAAGGGAACAGAGGGAAGAGTAATGGTATATAGGCTTTAAAGTACAGAAAAGGTTTGAGCATTGTAATTGGAGGATGCCAGGAAGGACAGAGCAGATGAGGTTTTAAAGGTAAAAGCAGCATAGAAAGGAAGCCTGAAATGTGAGGATTATGGGTTTGGATCTTTTCCTGAAGGCAATGGAGACATATCAAAGAATTTTAAGCAGGATAGTAACATGATTATTTTTTTTTTTTGAATGACAATTATGGAAGCAGTGTGGAGGTTTAGCTGGAGGAGGGAAGGCCTAGAAATAGGGAGACTAGTTAGAATATTTTAAAGGTCAGAAATGAATCAGTGGGATGATAGGCACTAGAATAAACAGAATCTATGTAATATTGGATTGAGGAGTTTATCAGTCAGGTCCTGCCACATTAATGCTGCATAAAAATCACAGAATCTCAATGTCATATAACAATAAGCATTTACTTTGCCTTCAGATATCAGTAGGTCATCTGAGGTTCTACCGATTATGTTTGGGATTGTTTTGGATTGGTAACAGGGATCAGTTAAGTTCAATTTAGTTGCTCATTCATGTCTGACTCTTTGTGAACCCATGGACTGCAGCATGGCAGGCTTCCCTGTCCATCACTAACTCCCGGTGCTTGCTAAAACTCATGTCCATCAAGTCGGTGATGTCATCCAACCATCTCATCCTCTGTCGTACCGTTCTTCTCCTTTCTTCAATCTTTCCCAGCATCAAGGTCTTTTCGAATGACTTACTTCTTGGAATTAGATGGCCAAATTATGGGAGCTACAAATTCGGGATCATTCCAATGAATATCAGGATTGATTTCCTTTAGGATTGATTGGTTTGATCTCCTTGCAGTTCAAGGGACTCTCAAGAGTCTTCTCCAACACTACAATTCAAAAGCATCGATTCGTCAGTGCTCAGCCTTTTTTGTGGTCCAAATCTCACATCCATACAAAATCACTGGAAAAAAATATAGCTTTGGCTAGACAGACCTTTGTAGGCAAAGTAATGTCTCTGCCTTTAAAAATGCTGTCTATGTTAGTCATAATTTTTCTTCCAAGGAGCAAGTGTCTTCTAATTTCATGGCTGCAGTCACTATCCAGAGTGAATTTGGAGACCAAGAAAACAAAGTCTGTCACTGTTTCCATTGTTTCCCATCAATTTGCCATGAAGTGATGGGACCAGACGCCTTGATCTTCATTTTTTGAATGAGTTTTAAGCCAGATTTTTCACTCTCCTCTTTTACTTTCATCAAGAGGCTTTTTAGTTCCTCTTAGCTTTCTGCCATAAGGGTGGTGTTATCTGTATATCTGAGGTTATTGATATTTCTCCTAGAAATCTTGATTCCAGCTTGTGCTTCATCCAGCCAGACATTTCACATGATGTACTCTGCATATAAGTTAAACAAGCAGGATGACAATATACAGCCTTGACGTACTCCTTTCCCAATTTTGAACCAGTTCACTGTTTCATGTCCAGTTCTAACTGTTGCTTCTTGACCTGCATACATATTTCTCAGGAGGCTGGTCAGGTGGTCTGGTATTCCCATCTCTTTCAGAATTTTCCACAGTTTATTGTGACCCACACAGTCAAAGGCTTTGGCATAATTAATAAAGCAGATGTAGATGCTTTTCTCGGAGAAGGCAATGGTACCCCACTCCAGTACTCTTGCCTGGAAAGTCCCATGGATGGAGGAGCCTGGTAGGCTGCAGTCCATGGGGTCGCTAAGAGTCGGACACGACTGAGAGACTTCACTTTCACTTTTCACTTTCATGCATTGGAGAAGGAAATGGCAACCCACTCCAGTGTTCTTGCCTGGAGAATCCCAGGGACAGAGGAGCCTGGTGGGCTGCCATCCATGGGGTCGCACAGAGTTGGACACAACTAAAGCGACTTAGCAACAGCAGCAGCAGAGGCTTTTATGGAACTCTTTTGCTTTTTCTATGATCCAGCAGATGTTGACAATTTGATCTCTTGTTCCTCTGCCTTTTCTAAATACAGCTTGAACATCTGGAAGTTCTCGGTTCACATACTCTTGAAGCCTAACTTGGAGAATTTTGATCATTACTTTCCTAGCATGTGAGATGAGTGCAATTGTGAGGTAGTTTGAACATTCTTTGGCATTGCCTTCCTTTGGGACTGGAGTGAAAACTGACCTATTCCAGTCCTGTGGCTACTGCTGAGTTTTCAAAATTTGTTGACATATTGACTGCAGCACTTTCACAGCATCATCTTTTAGGATTTGAAATAGCTCGTCTGGAATTCCATCACCTCCACTTACTTTGCTCATAGTGATGCTTCCTAAGGCCCACTTGACTTCACATTCCAGGATGTCTGGCTCTAGGTGAGTGATCACACCATCATGGTTATCTGGGTCATGAAGATCTTTTTTGTATCATTCTTCTGTGTATTCTTGACACCTCTTCTTAATCTCTTCTGCTAGGTCCATAACGTTTAAATCCTTTATTGTGCCATCTTTGCATGAAATGTTCCCTTGGTATCTCTAATTTTCTTGAAGGAAATCTGTAGTCTTTCCCATTCTATTCTTTTGCTCTATTTCTTTGCATTGATCCTTGAGGAAGGCTTTCTTATATCTCCTTGATATTTTTTGGAACTCTGCATTCTGATGGATATAGCTTTCCTTTTCTCCATTTGCTTTCATTTCTCTTCTTTTCTCAGCTATTTGTAAGGCCTCCTCAGACAACCATTTTGCCTTTCTGCATTTATTTTTTTTGGGGGGGTGGGGGGAGATGATCTTGATTACTGCCTCCTATCAATGTCACAAACCTCCATCCATAGTTCTTCAGGCACTTTGTCTATCAGATATAACCCCTTGAATCTGTTTGTCACTTCCACCTGAATGGTTTAGTGGTTTTCCCTACTTTCTTCTGTTTAAGTCTTAATTTGATAACAGGGATGAGAAGACATAAAATATTTCTCAATGCTTAGTTTTTGAATTGGTGCACTTTCACTTATGCTAACTTTCCATTGGCTAAAGCAGATAAGATATGCAGGTCTTTAGTGAGAGTGGAAGGGTATTACAATATTAAATGCCAGTGGGCATGGATATACGGAAGAGTGAAAAATTGAGACCACTAATGCTATTAATCTATGCAAGATGGATCTATATGATGCAAATGAGGAGAGATGGGAAAGACTATAAGACATTTGAGAAACTGAAACAAAAGGGCAGTTGGCCCACAGAGAGCATGAGGAGAGTTGTTGTTGTTGTTGTTCAGTCCCTCAGTTGTCTCTGAGTCTTTGCAACCCCATGGACTACAGCATGCTAGGTTTCCCTGTCTTTTGCTATCTCCTGGAGTTTGCTCAAACTCATGTCCATTTATTCAGTGACACCATCTAACCATCTCATCCTCTGTCACCCCCTTTTCCCCCTGTTCTCAATCTGTCCCAGCATCAGGTCTTTTCCAATGAGTCAGTTCTTTGCATCAGGTGGCCAAAAGTATTTGAGTTTCAGCTTCAGCATCAGTCCTTCCAGTGAACATTCAGGGTTGACTTCCTTTAGAATTGACTGATTTGATCTCCTTCCTGTCCAAGGGACTCTCAAGAGTCTTTTCCAGCACCACAGTTTGAAAACATCAATTCTTTGGCCTTCAGCCTTCTTTATGGTCCAGTTCTCACATTCATACATGATTACTGGAAAAACCATAAACTTGACTACGTGGACCTTTGTTGGCAAAGTGATGTCTCTGCTTTATAATATGCTGTCTAGCTTTGTCATAGCTTTTTTTCCAAGGAGCAAGCGTATTTTAATTGCATGGCTGCAGTAATCATCCATAGTGATTTTGAAGACCAAGAAAATAAAGTCTGTTACTGTTTCCATTCTTTATCTATTTGCCATGAAGTGATGGGACTGGATGCCATGATCTTAGTTTTTTGAATGTTGAATTTTAAGCCAGCTTTTTTGCTCTCCTCTTTCACCTTCATCAATTTGGCATGTTATAAAACTGATAGGGCCCAGCCCATGCAGGTTACTACAGGTCATATTAAGGGGTTTTGTCTTTATCCTTAGAGCAATGAGAAGCCACTATAGGGTTTTAAACAGATCCATAGTTTTAGCCTGGGCAGTTGGATACGTTACTTACCATTCACTGACTTAGGGAAATCTAGAGAAGCCTGGGTCATTCTTCAGCCCAAGAGCTAGAGGTAGGTATGTGGTAGATCTTGATAAGTCTAAGCTGGAGTTTCTCAATTTTCAGCCTCATTCATATTTTAGGCTAGATAATTCTTTGATGCAGTGGTCTGTCCTTTGCATTGCAGGATGTTTAGCAGCATCCTGGGCTTATACCCACCAGGTACTAATTTTTGACATTGTCAAATATTTCCTAGTGGGCAAAATCACCCCTGGCTAAGGGCCACTGGGATAAACTAGTAATGGAAATTTAATTTCTTTGCCAGTGATTGATTTAAAAATATTTTGTTCTTCAGAGCACTGGTCAACCCCAAGTATCCATTTTCCATTTCTTTCTTAGCAACAGAGTGCCAATTTTTAGCCTGGTACATTACTGGCAGGTTTTCTTGCAGATGGGTGGAATGATGACACTGGCCAACGAAATTTAATTGTATGGGGCTTCTGGGAAGACTTTTAAATGGAGAGAATATACCTTTACATTTATTTCTTCCATCTTCCTTCCTGAATATGGATGTGATGACTGGATCTTCACCAGCTATCTAGGATCATGTAGATATGGGAAGTCCCTAAGGATGGCAAAATAGAAGGCTGTAAGGATCCTGGGTCTCTGATGATTTCAGACTTGAATTGCTTGCCTCTGTTCTTATGGATACAATTTTATCATACTTCAGTTCAGTTCAATTCAGTCGCTCAGTCATGTCTGACTCTTTGCAACCCCATGAATTGCAGCACCCCAGGCCTCCCTGTCCATCACCAACTCCCGGAGTTCACTCAGACTCACGTCTATCCAGTCAGTGATGCCATCCAGCCATCTCATCCTTGGTCGTCCCCTTCTCTTCTTGCCCCCAATCCCTCCCAGCATCAGAGTCTTTTCCAATGAGTCAAATCTTCGTGTGATGTGGCCAAAGCATTGGAGTTTCAGCTTTAGCATCATTCCTTCCAAAGAACACCCAGGACTGATCTCCTTTAGAATGGACTGGTTGGATCTCCTTGCAGTCCAAGGGACTCTTGAGAGTCTTCTCCAACACCACAGTTCAAAAGCATCAATTCTTTGGCGCTCAGCTTTCTTCACAGTCCAACTCTCACATCCATACATCACCACTGGAAAAACCATAGCCTTGACTAGATGGACCTTTGTTGGCAATACCTTAAAACTTCCTAATTGATACAAATAGGTTAGGAAAGGGAAGTGATGAGTTAAGTTGGGATATGGTGAGTTTAGAAAAAAAAAATATGTGGCACATCTAGGTTTGTGATGCCAAAACAATTGGCTATGTAAGTATGAGCCCAAAAGAAGACACAAGATTCTTTGATCTTGGGGAAGGAGTCCTACTCCTCATTGTTTCTGGAGGCCTGGCTATCCATTGTGACCACTCTCTCCTTACTTATGCCTAATATATTTGTAGTGTCATAAAAAGGGAGCTCTACTTCAGGGTCCCAGGGATAGAATAACAAGGAGCTAAAAAAGAACAGCCTCCTAGAATCAATGATAATGTCTTCAAGGCTGAAAGTCAGTAGTTACTCAGGCTAACTTCAGTATGTGCTTATGGTACTCTACCCAGCCTTCATTCTCCACAGCCCAAATTCTGATCTTGCCTTATAGCAGTAGCTATGGACAAAATCTCGACTCCTTGTGGGACTTCCCTTAGGTTTGCTACCAATTTGTTCCTGTCCCTATACAGCTATTAAAGCTTGGGGACTTCAACTAAGCACCTATAGAAGTTCACAGCCACCAGAGGACAACACAGTCTGGAAAAGCCTTGCCAACAGGAAGTACAAACAAGTTCTCCTGGAGAGTCATTTATTGTCTAGACCAGAAGCCCTCCTACTACTGTCTTTAATTTTGGACTGATACCTAGGAAGTCATAAGAAGGGAGCTCAGAGGCATTGAATTTTGAAGGGCACTGTAGCACCCTGTTTTTGTCTTTATTACTGTTTCAAAGAGATCAAACTTGAAACTTGCCAGGAGATCAAACCAGTCAATCCTAAAGGAAATCAGTCCTGAATATTCTTTGGAAGGACTGATGCTGAAGCTGAACCTCCAATACTTTGGCCAGCTGGTGAGAAGAACTGACTCCTTAGAAAAGACCCTGATGATGGAAAAGATTGGAGGCAGGAGGAGAAGGAGACGACAGAGGGTGAGTTGGCTGGATGGCATCACTGACTCAATGGACATGAATTTGAGCAAGGTCTAAGAGTTGTTAATGGACAGAGAAGCCTGTCGTGCTGCAGTCCATGGTGTCGCAAACAGTCAGACAGGACTGAGTAACTGAACTTAACTCAGTTTCAGGCTTTGTGGGAGAAGTAGGAACTCCCCATAATGCCAGAGTGTCATGAGTTAAAGCCAAAAGCAGCTGGAAACACCGACCAAGGGGTATATTTGGAAGGTGAATTCCTCCTCCTCTTCCTCCGGAAGGGGCAGGCAGACATTGGCCTCATACCCAGATCACAGAACCACAGATTAGAGCTGAAAAAGCTCTTAGCTATCAGGCAAGGATTCTTAGCCTGGGGATCCATGAGTCACCTAAAATTTTATTCAAAATTGTGGCATCTACATTCACAGATTTCATCAGATTCTCAGAAATCTGTGATCCCACAAAAAGTTAAGAAGCATTCCAAACCCTTAAAGTTACAAATGAGTCCCTGAGAAAGGGGGTAGAGAACTTGCCCAAAGCCGATAGTTAGGAGGAGAACTGGGACTAGAACTCATACCTCTGACACAAAAGGAGACACTCTTTATACTATGTAATAATCTATTAAATCTTTCTCTTCAAACTGTAGTTCCCTGGGCACAGAGAAGGATAGAAGGTGATGACAAGTACTAAGCTAGAGCTGGGAAACAAGTGTAGCCCAGACTGCATTTATAGGTGGTAGGATGGGCTGGAGGGGAGAATGTGAGGGAACCATAATCAGGAAATCCAGAAGTCTGCTGAGGAAGTTGCCTGAATGCCTTATGTTTGCCTGGTTTAGGCCTCTTCTTCCTATTTTTCTTTGACTCCAGGATCTGCTTACTTACAATATTTTGACTGACTTAGCATTCTTGAGTTCTATCCCATATTCCCATTTGGAGTTTAACTCTGTGTTTGAACACAATCTCCTCATCTCTTTCCTTTTTAAGCCTTCCCTTAAACTAAGTGTCAAGAAACTTTGGGTATTAGTGCTACTCACTTCTGGGCCATGGAGGAACCATGCCAAATAAAGAGTCTTACAGAATTTTTTAAGTAACTGGCTGTCTTCTATTATTAAGCTTAGTAGCCCATGAAACATCAGAAGGTGAAAAGATCTTAGAAAATTCATCAAGTCTAACTCTTTCATGATACAAAAGGGGTTCTACGATCGAGAGAGGAAGAGGGATAGACCTGTCACCACAAAAACTTAAGGAACTAGAACTGTGCCCCAAGTATATATGAATCCTAGCTTTCTCTATCATGCTATACTTCACCTGACTGTCTTTTGGCCTGTCTAGGGTGATGCTGAAATCTCTTTTTGAAGCCCTGGCCAGCAGGCAAAACTGTTAGACTAGTGGGTTCATTAGGCCCCACCAGAGTCTTCTTCCTAAATCTCATGCCTAATACAGGGCACCCCCAAACCCTGCCACTAGGTCAATGCTCTAGCTCTCAACTCCTTAGCTATGTGCCCTTGGAGGCAGTATGGCAAAAAAGAGAGTTCCACAAACTTCGTTTCAATATCAGATGCAACAGTTTCCAGGATGGTGACAGGCAAGTCATGTCTCAAATTTCAGCTATTTTATTTGTAAAATAAGGACAGTACCACACTGGGCATTCTTTATTCCTCTTTTTCAAGCTTCACATTTCTTTCATAGCATTTTTCACTCTCTTGCATACTTTATAATTTGTTTGCTTATTATTTCCCCAATTTTCTATTGGAATGTCAGCTGCCTGAGGATAGGGACTTTGGCTACTTCATCCAGTTCTGTATGTCCAGCACCTATAACAGTGTTTGATTTTTTGTGTCTTGTCAATGGAAAGCTGTTGAATGAATGAATGAGGATTAAATAAGAGAAAAAGTGGAAATTAAAGGAAAAATAGAGGACTTAAATCATGTATGAAATGAGTCGCCAGTCCAGGTTCAGTGCACGGTACTGAATGCTTGGGGCTGGTGCACTGGGATGACCCAGAGGGAAGGTAGGGGAGGGAGGAGGGAGGAGGGTTCAGGATGGGGAACGCAGGTATACCTGTGGCAGATTCATTTCGATATTTGGCAAAACTAATACAATATTGTAAAGTTTAAAAATAAAATAAAATTTAAAAAAAAAAGAAAAAGTAAAAAAAAAAAAAAAAAGGACACATCTAAATAAGAGAAAAAAATGGGAGTGCCCAATTTGTAGGAAGTTCTCACTTTGAGAATTCTCTTGGGCTTTTCTTGTGCTGTGTGGCAAGTATGTGGTATAGCTGAATACCTGTCCATCTCCTTGGCATGCCTTCACAGCTACTGCTCATTCTCCCCACCCTATGCCATGGTGAGGCTGTGGCATTCCTGGTCATAAAGTTGGTGACCATGCACAAGGGCCAGGCTGGGAGCTAGTGTAGGAAATCAGGAAGTTATGTCAGTCTAGACCTGTATCTGCTTCCCCTGGATGGTGGGATCTTTCCATGGGTGGAAGTTGAAAGTGCTGTGTGTTCTCCTCATGTAAAATAAAGATATAATCCAAAAGAAGCATACATGACAGATTTATTTGCAATTGAGCATCCTTTGGTAGAATGAATTCAGAAGTAACTGGTACTTATGAAACTCTCAGAAATTCAAAGGTTAACTGCTAAGTACATGAGACTGAGAGCTTTGTCATTGTAATGACAGTCCAACGGATGTTCAGTTTAAGCAGGCTGGCTTCTTTTGTTCTCTCCCCACTCCTCTCCTCATCTGGCTCACCTTCATTGCAAGTTGCGCTTGTTTTAATTGTCATCTGCCTGTCCCCCAGCCCATCTTATGTGTCTCCTCTCAGTCTGCCCTTACTGGCTGACCTAATCATAATATTTGACAGTTTTTCTCTCAGTCTTCCTCTAGTTCTCAATTCTCATCCTGAGAAACAGTTTGTAGAAGATGCTTTTTGTAATTCCAAATGGCAAAGTAAATTGTCAGTAGATAATTCAGCACATAAGCTTCTGAACTCCCAGAGGAAAGGCTGTGGATCATCCCACAGAATCTTCTGACAGAAGTTGGTATCTCAGCCTCTATAGACTGCTAGACAGGCTATGTTTGAGCCTGTACAGGGGAAATTCTCAGCTTCATAGAGCCCAGAAAACTAGGCACACAGTTGAGGGATGGCTAAGAAGCCACCTAGACTATGTCTATGCCCCTTAGCTGAAATGTGGTTCTCCTCTGCAGCATCCTAAAGAATCAATTGTCTAGACCTTTCCTGAACATCTCCCATGACAAGGCGCTCACTCCACATAATGACAACTTGTTACATCTGTAGCCCATTCAGAAAGTTCTTCCTCCTGGTGAGCTGAAATCTGTCTCCTTATGGCTTCTACACATGGGTCTTAACTCTGCCTTCTGGGGCTTCCTGAACTCATCTTCTTTCTCTGCCTTTACCAGCTCCTTAGAGGTATGAAGTCAAAGACCACTTCCCATAAGTGTTCTATTCTCCAGCATAGAAAGTCACAACTCTTTTAGCTCCCTCCTCTGACTGTGCACTTCTTTCTGAACACATCTCAAATATGACCCTATAGATGTATGATATACAGAGCTGGATACAGCCCTTCAGTAAGAGGCTAAACAGGGCAGAATGGAAAGGAATTGTCACTTACCTTGATCTGACACTATAGTTATATTAATGCAGCCTGAATTCCCATTAGATTTTTTTTGCATCACACTGTGTTGCTGTGAATTTAAAAATTTTTCAAAACTTAAAAGTTTAGAGTTATGTTTCATTCAATGGAAATTTTTAAGACTTAAGCTGGTGGAGGGGGAAGACAACATCTCAAGTAGTACTGAGAAAACTGCTCCAATGAGGCAAGGGGGAGAGACAGGTATTATAGAAGTTTTGCAACAAAGGACAGGCAGTCTGAACATCAAAAGATTACTGCAAAAATTAAAGAAAATCAGATATCCCAAGTTAAGGAACTTAGTGCTTTTCTAAAGAAGACACAAGAGTCTGGGCTCACTGAAATCATTCGTTATACACCTTAGCATATTAAAAAGCAGAGACATTACTTTGCCTACAAAGGTCCATCTAGTCAAAGCTATGGTTTTTCCAGTAGTCATGTATGGATGTGAGAGTTGGACCATAAAGAAAGCTGACCACTGAAGAATCGATGCCTTTGAACTGTGATATTGGAGAGCTCTTGAGAGTCCCTTGGACTGCAAGAAAATCAAACCAGTCAATCCTGAAGGAAATCAGTCCTGAATTTTCGTTGGAAGGACTGATGCTAGAGCTGAAACTCCAATACTTTGGCCACCTGTTGTGAAGAACTGACTCATTGGAAAAGACCCTGATGCTGGGAAAGATTAAAGGCAAGAGGAGAAGGGGACAACAGAGGATGAGATGGTTGGATGGCATCACCCACTCGATGGACATGAGTTTGAATAAACTCCAGGAGTTGGTGATGGAGAGGGAAACCTGGCGTACTGCAGTCCATGGGGTTACAAAGAGTCAGACATGACTGAGCGACTCTATGGACTGTAGCCTTCCAGGTGCCTTTGTCCATGGGATTATCCAGGCAAAAATACTGAAGTGGGTTGCCATGCCCTCCTCTGTCTGATAGATGATTTGCCAAAACTTTCTCCCATTCTGTAGGTTAATTTTTCATTTTGTTAATGGTGTCCCTTTCTGAGCAGAAGCTCTTTAAATTAAAAAAAAATGAAACGTTTTTGATTAAAATGATTTACAATGTCATGTTAGTTTCAGGTGTAGAGCATAGTGATCATTTATATATATGTGTGTGTGTGTTTATATATACATTATATATATATATATATATATATATATATATATATGCCATGCTGTGCTCAGTTGTGTCCAACTCTTTGCTACCCATGGAATGTAGCCTACCAAGCTCCTCTGTCAATAGGGATTCTCTAGGCAAGAATACTGGGGTGTGTTGCCGTGTCCTCCTCATATATATCTTATATATATTTTCATACATATATATATATATATTCTTTTTAAGATTATTTATCCATATAGATTATTACAAAATATTGTGGATAGTTCCCTGTGCTATACAGTAGGTCTTGTTGGTTACCTGTTTTATATATCAATGAGTGAGTGAATTCGCTCAGTTGTGTCCAACTCTTTATGACCCCATGGACTTGTAGCCTACCAGGCTTCTCCATCCAAGGGACTTTCCAGGCAAGAATACTGGAGTGGGTTGCCATTTCCTTCTCCAGAAGATCTTCCTGACCCAGGGATTGAACTCAGGTCTCCCGCGTTGAAGGCAGACGCTTTACCATCTGAGCCACCAGGGAAATCCTATATATTTTACTATACTATATATTTTATATATAGTAGTGTGTATATCTTAAACCAAACCTCCTAAAGTATCCTTGCTGAGCCACCCTCCACCCACTTTCCACTTTGGCAAAAAAGGTTTATTTTCTATGTCTATGAGTCTATTTCTGCTTTGTAAATAAGTTCATTTGTGTCTTTTTAAAAATATATATATCTTACATATATGTATAACCACATATTTGTCTTTCTCTGTCTGGCCCACTTCACTTAATATAATCTTTAGGTCCATTCATGTTGCTGCAAATGATATGATTTCATTCCTTTTCATGGCTGGAGTAGTAATTAAATATGCAAGGAGATCAAACCAGTCAATCTGAAAGGAAACCAACCCTAAGTATTCATTGGAAAGACTGATGCTGAAGTTGAAGCTCCAATACTTTGACCACCTGATGTAAAGGGCCAACTCATTGGAAAAGACTCTGATGCTGGGAAAGATTGAGGGCAGGAGAAAAAGGGGATGACAGAGGATGGAGATGGTCAGATATCATCACCGACTCAATGAACATGAGTTTGAACAAACTCTGGGAAGTAGTGAAGGAAAGAGAAGCCTGGCATGCTGCAGTTCATGGGGCCACAAAGAGCTGGAGACAATGTAGCAACTGAACAACAGCAACAGCATTCCATTGTCTGTATTCTACCACACCTTCTTTATCCATTCATCTACTGGCAGACATTTAGGTTGCTTCCATGTCTTGGTTATTGTAAATAGTGCTGCAATGAACATTGGGATGCATGTTTCATTTTTTAAATTTACTTTTTTATTGAAGGATAATTGTTTTACAGAATGCTGTTGTTTCCTGTCAAACCTTAACATGAATCAGTGATAGGTTTACATATATCCCCTCCCTTTTGAATCTCCTTCCCATCTCCTGCCCCATCCCACCCCTCTAGATTGATACAGAGTCTCTGTTTGAGTTTCCTGAGCCATGCAGCAAATTCCCGTTGGCTATCTATTTTACATATGGTATGCACGTTTCCATGTTACTCTTTCCATACATCTCACCCTCTCCTCCCCTCTCCCCACGTCCATAAGTCTCTTCTCTATGTATTTTTACATTGCTGCTCTGCAAATAAATTCTTCACTACCATTTTTCTAGATTCTGTATATATGTGTTAGAATACAATATATATCTTTCTCTTTATGACTTACTTGACTCAGTATAATAGGTTCTAGGTTCATCCACCTCTACAGAACTGACTCAAATGAGTTCCTTTTATGGCTGAGTAATATTCCACTGTGTATATGTACCACAACTTCCTTATCCATTCATCTGTCAATGGACATCTAGGTTGCTTCCATGTTCTAGTTATTGTAAATAGTGCTGCAATGAACAATGGGATACTTGTGTATTTTTCAATTTTGGTTTCCTCAGAGTGTATGCCTAGGAGTGGGATTGTCGGCTCACATGCTGGTTTTATTCCTAGTTTTTTAAGGAATCTCCATATCATCTTCCAGGGTCAGGGGTGGCGGCCAAGAGGAGCAACCCCACATCCAAGGAGTGGCGGCTGCACGGGAGGAGGAGGGCCGAGAGGAGATACTCCACATTGAAGGTCAGGAGGGGCGACCTTGTCCAAGGTAAGGAGCAGTGGCTGCGCTTTGCTGGAGCAGCCGTGAAGAGATACCCTTGTCCAAGTTAAGAGAAACCCAAGTAAGATGGTAGGTGTGGCAAGAGGGCATCAGAGGGCAGACACACTGACACCATAATCACAGAAAACTAGCCATCTGATCACATGGACCACAGCCTTGTCTAACTCAATGAAACTAAGCCATGCAAGACAAACGGGTCGTGGTGGTGAAGTCTGACAGAATGTGGTTCGCTGGAGAAGGGAAATGGCAAACCACTTCAGTATTCTTGCCTTGAGAACCCCATGAACAGTATGAAAAGGCAAAATGATAGGATACTGAAAGAGGAATTCCCGAGGTCAGTAGGTGCCCGATATGCTACTGGAGATCAGTGGAGAAATAACTCCAGAAACAATGAAGGGATGGAGACAAAGCAAAAAAAAAAAAAAAATACCCAGTTGTGGATGTGACTGGTGAGAGAAGTAAAGTCTGATGCTGTAAAAAGCAATATTGCAGAGGAACCTGGAATGTTAGGTGATGAATCAAGGCAAATTGGAAGTGGTCAAACAGGAGATGGCAAGAGTGACCGTTGACTTTCAAGGAATCAGCGAACTAAAATGGACTGGAATGGGTGAATTTAATTCAGATGACCATTACATCTACTTCTGTGGGCAGGAATCCCTTAGAAGAAATGGAGTAGCCATCATGGTCAACAAAAGAATCCAAAATGCAGTACTTGGATGCAATCGCAAAAATGACAGAATGATCTCTGTTCGTCTCCAAAGCAAACCATTCAATATCACGGTAACCTAAGCCTATGCCCCAACCAATAATGCTAAAGAAGCTGAAGCTGAACGGTTCTATGAAGACCTACAAGACCTTTTAGAACTAACACCAAAAAAAGATGTCTTTTTCATTATAGGGGACTGGAATTTAAAAGTGGAAGTCAAGAAACACCTGGAGTAACAGGCAAATTTGGCCTTGGAATATGGAATGAAGCAGGGCAAAGACTAATAGATTTTTGCCAAGAGAACACACTGGACATAGCAAACATCCTCTCCCAACAACACAAGAGAAGACTCTACACCTGGACATCACCAGATGGTCAACACTGAAATCAGATTGATTATATTCTTTGCAGCCAAAGATGAAGATGCTCTACATGGTCAGCAAAAACAAGACTGAGAGCTGACTGTAGCTCAGATCATGAACTCTTTATTGTCAAATTCAGACTTAAATTGAAGAAAGTAGGGAAAACCCTTAGACAATTCAGGTATGACCTAAATCAAATCCCTTATGATTATACAGTGGAAGTGAGAAATAGATTTAAGGGACTAGATCTGATAGATAGAGTGCCTGATGAACTATGGAATGAGGTTCGTGACATTGTACAGGAGACAGGGATCAAGACCATCCCCACGGAAAAGAAATGCAAAAAAAAAAAAAAAGCAAAATGGCTGTCTGAGGAGGCCTTACAAATAGGAGTGAAAAGAAGAGAAGCAAAAAACAAAGGAGAAAAGGAAAGATATAAGCATCTGAATGCAGAGTTCCAAAGAATAGCAAGGAGAGATAAGAAAGCCTTCCTCAGCGATCAAAGCAAATAGTGGGAAACAACAGAATGGGAAAGACTAGAGATTTCTTCAAGAAAATTAGAGATACCAAAGGAACCTTTCATGCAAAGATGGGCTCGATAAAGGACAGAAATGGTATGGACCTAACAGAAGCAGAAGATATTAAGAAGAGGTGGTAAGAACACAAAGAACAACTGTACAAAAAATATCTTCACGACCAAGATAATCACAATAGTGATTATTAGAACCAGACATCCTGGAATGCGAAGTCAAGTGGGCCTTAGAAAGCATCATTACGAACAAAGCTAGTGGAGGTGATGGAATTCCAGTGGAGCTATTTCAAATCCTGGAAGATGATGCTGTGAAAGTGCTGCACTCGATATGCCAGCAAATTTGGAAAACTCAGCAGTGGCCACAGGACTGGAAACGGTCAGTTTTCATTCCAATCCCAAAGAAAGGCAATGCCAAAGAATGCTCAAACTATCGCACAATTGCATTCATCTCACACGCTAGTAAAGTAATGCTCAAAATTCTCCAAGCTAGGCTTCAGCAATATGTGAACCATGAACTTTCCAGATGTTCAAGCTGGTTTTAGAAAAGGCAGAGGAACCAGAGATCAAATTGCCAACATCCACTGGATCATTAAAAAAGCAAGAGAGTTCCAGAAAAACATCTACTTCTGCTTCATTGACTATGCCTTTGACTGTGTGGATCACAATAAACTGGAAGATTCTGAAAGAGATGGGAATATCAGACCACCTGACCTGCCTCTTGATAAATCTGTATGCAGGTCAGGAAGCAACAGTTAGAATTGGACATGGAACAACAGACTGGTTGCAAATAGGAAAAGGAGTACGTCAAGGCTGTATATTGTCACCCTGCTTATTTAACTTCTATGCAGAGTACAACATGAGAAACACTGAGCTGGAAGAAGCACAAACTGGAATCAAGATTGCCAGGAGAAATATCAATAACTTCAGATATGCAGATGACACCACCCTTATGGCAGAAAGTGAAGAGGAACTAAAAAGCCTCTTGATGAAGGTGAAAGAGGAGAGTGAAAAATTTGGCTTAAAGCTCAACGTTCAGAAAACGAAGATCATGGCAACTGGTCCCATCACTTCATTGCAAATAGATGGGGAAACAGTGGAAACAGTGACAGACTTTTATTTTGGGGGGCTCCAAAATAAATGCAAATGGTGTTTTCAGCTATGAGATTAAAAGACGCTTACTCCTTGGAAAGAAAGTTATGACCAACCTAGATAGCATATTCAAAAACAGAGACATTACTCTGCCAATAAAGGTCCGTCTAGTCAAGGCTATAGTTTTTCCAGTGGTCATGTATGCATGTGAGAGTTGCAATGTGAAGAAACCTGAGTGCCGAAGAATTGATGCTTTTGAACTGTGGTGTTGGAGAAGACTCTTGAGAGTCCCTTGGACTGCAAGGAGATCCAACCAGCCCATCCTAAAGCAGATAAGTCCTGGGTGTTCATTGGAAGGACTGATGCTGAGGCTGAAACTCCAATACTTTTGCCACCTGATGCGAAGAGTTGACTCACTGGAAAAGACCCTGATGCTGGGAGGTATTAGGAGCAGGAGGAGAAGGGGACGACAGAGGATGAGATGGCTGGATGGCATCACTGACTCGATGGACGTGAGTTTGGGTGAACTCTGGGAGTTGGTGATGGACAGGGAGGCCTGGCATGCTGCGATTCGTGGGGTCACGAAGAGTCAGATATGACTGAGTGACTTAACTGAACTGAACTAATGGACCTAGCATCCCAGGTTCCTATGCAATATTGCTCTTTACAGCCTCGGATTTTACTTCCTCACCAGTCACATCCACAACTGGATGTTGTTTTTGCTTTGGCTCCATCTCTTCATTGTTTCTGAAGTTATTTCTCCACTCTTCTCCAGTAGCATATTGGGCACCTAATGACCTGAGGAGTTCATCTTTCAGTGTCATACCTTTTTACCTTTTCATACTGTTCATGGAATTCTCAAGGCAAGAATACTGAAGTGTTTTGCCATTCCCTTCTCCAGTGCACCATGTTTTGTCAGAACTCTCTATCATGACCCATCTGTCTTGGGTGGCCCTACAGAGCATGGTTGATGGTTTCATTGAGCTAGACAAGGCTGTGGTCCATGTCATTAGTTTAGTTAGTTTTCTGTGATTGTGTTTTTCATTCTGTCTGCCTTTTGATGAATAAGGATAAGAGGCTTATGGAAGCTTCCTGATGGGAGAAACTGACTGAGGGGGAAACTAGATCTTGTTTTGATGGGTGGTGTCTTGCTCAGTAAATCTTTTATCCAATTTTCTGTTGATGCCTGGGGCTGTGTTCACTCCCTGTTGCTGGACCTGATTCGAAACTATGGTGGATATAATGAGGATAATGGTTACCTCCTTCTAAATGTCCCATGCACACACTGTTGCACTCAGTGCCTCTCACTCTGAAGCAGGCCACCGCCAACCCATGCCTCCACAGGAGACTCCTAGACACTCATGGGCAGGTCTGGGCAACTTCCACAAAACAACTTCTGAACACTGGTGGAGGAGATGAGGAACCCAGAAGGGCAGCCCATTCTCTACAAAAGGAGGTAGGACAAAATATAAAAGACAAAAAGAGAGATAAAAGATTTAGGGACAGAGCCCTGTCTTGGGGAGGGAGTCCTGAAGAAGGAGTTTCCACACAGCAGGAAACCATCTAACAGGCAGGTCTGTGGGGAGTTTTGGAATCTCAGAAGGCAACATAAATGGGAGAAGGAAAACAACAACAACAACAACACAGAATACACACCTAACTGCAACTTTGGAAAAGAGAACTTTCCCAGGAAAGACTCCAATCTAAAAACCTAACTTGGAGCCTGCCCCCCTCACAGAATAAAGGATTGAGAGAATACCAAAGGAGAGTTAGCAGACTATGCACCAGCCCCTCCCAATCCAGAGGCAGAGAGGCAGGCTTGCCACAATCAGAGCCAGAAGGCAAGGGGCTGCTACAATCTCAGCCCCAGAGATGGCATCTTCCACCAAAGGGTGAGCAGGGTCCCACCTGCTAACCATGTCTTCCTGAGATCCTGGATGGTTGACATCCAGGAGGGTCACAGCCTGAGATCCACCTGAGATGGTGCTCTAGTGGCATTCCTGGGAAACCGAGCAGCCAGAACCAGTGAGGTGATTGACACACAGCCCACCTGAGACAGTGTGCTCACCAAGCACCTGGTCGCCTGAGCAGCTTAGACCTGGGAAGGGCACAAAATGCATGCTCAATTCACAGAGACTGAGCCAGAACTGTGAGTGTCTCCTGTGGAGGTATGGGTCAGCAGTGGCCTGCTGCAGGGGCTCTGGGTGCAGCAGACCTGGGTATGGCATAAGCCCTCTTGGAGGTGGTCGCCATTAACCCCACCATAAAACCATCAGAACTTATACAGGACTGGAAAGACTCTTGGAGCACATGAACAAAACCTTGTGTGCACCAGGACCCAGGAGTTAGGAGCAGTGACCCCCACAAGAAACTGGCCCAGACATGCCCATGAGTATCCAGGATACTTTAACAATATTAATCTTTTCAACTCATGAACTTGAGATGTCTTTCTATTTGTTTGTTTCTTATTTAATTTCTTTCAATAAAGTCTTGTGGTTTTTGTCATACAGATCTTTCATCTCTTTGGTTAAATTTATTCCTACATATTTTATTGTTTTCGATGCTATTGTGAATGCAGTGATTATCTCCATTTCTTCTTCACAAATTTCATTATCAATGTATAGAAATGTAACTAATTTATGTATTTTGATTTTATATCTTGCAACTTTACTGGAAATCATTAATTTGTTTCAACAGGAACAAATATTCTTTCTCTAAATCCTGGTTGAACTTCTAGAAGTTCTCAGTTCACATACTGTTGAAGCCTGGCTTGGAGAATTTTGAGCATTACTTTGACAGCATGTGAAATGAGTTCAGTTGTGCAGTAGTTTGAATATTGTTTGGCCCTGCTCTTCTTTAAGACTGGAATGAAAACTAACCTTTTCCAGTCCTGTGGTCACTGCTTAGTTTTCTATAGTTGCTGGCATATTGAGTGCAACACTTTCATAACATCATCTTTTAGGCTTTGAAGTAGCTTAGCTGGAATTCTATCACCTCCACTAGCTTTGTTTGTAGTGATGCTTCCTAAGGCCCACTTGACTACACATTCCAAGATGTCTGGCTCTAGGTGAGTGATCACACCATTGTGGTTATCTGGGTCATTAGGATTTTTTGGTATAGTTCTGTGTATTCTTGCCACCTTTTCTTAATACCTTCTGCTTCTGTTGGGTCCATGCCATTTCTGTCCTTTATTGTGCCCATTTTTGCATGAAATATTCCCTTGGTATCTCTAATTTCCTTGAAGAGATTTCTACTCTTTCCCATTCTATTGTTTTCCTCTATTTCTTTGCATTGATGACTTAGGAAGGTTTTATCTCTCCTTGCTCTTTTTTGGAACTCTGCATTCAGATGGGTATATCTTTCTTTTCTCCTTTGCCTTTCACTTCTCTTTTTTCTTTAACTATTTGTAAGGGCTCCTCAGACAGTCATTTTGCCTTTCTGCATTTCTTTTTCTTGGGGATTCAAATAGGTTCAAGGGATCAGATTTGATTGACAGAGTGCCTGAAGAACTATGGACGGAAGTTCATGACATTGTACAGGAGACGGTAATGAAAACCATCCCCAATAAAGAGAAATACAACAAAAGTTTAAATGTTTACAAGTACTTATCATGTTAAGATCTAGAGAAATATGATGGACAAAGCAAACTTGTTTCCTATCATCCTGAAGCCTGTAGTCTAATAAATAGCCTGTTTGTCTCCTTGCATTCAGTCCCTGGAGATGGAACTGCTGAGCTACGACTGCTTTCCTGAAATTATTTATACTCATATTCTGTCTAAATCCAGACAGAATATGAGTTCTCATTTTGCCATATTCTCAACAACACTAGATTTACTTTTGAGCCTTGAGTAATTTCTTGATAATTTCTTCAGGAAGATGCAAGTGGGTAAAAAATTTAAAAAGAATGGGAAGTCACATGGTCTCTAGAATCTTCACATGGTTTTCTACTCTCAGTCCTTGTTTTCTAGATATGATTTTTCTTTTTTTTTTTTGATTAATGATTCTAACAAATAGTTCTCTTTCCTCCTCTTGTATTCTAGACTGTGAGCAGCTTAATTTATTGGTTTATTCATTCACTCATCCATTTACTATTAATCATCTGATGCATGTCTATTTTGCACTATGCTTTTTCCAATTTCCAGATTTTAGGGATACAGAGGTGAATAAGATAAGGTGCCTCCCCTCAAAAGCTCTCAAGCTACTCTTCACAGGTCTTAAGACACAGTAAGCCTCTGACAATATATGATGAATTGCATGTCTTAATATTGCAGTTCCTCAGACCTCTGAAAATCCTGGGTTATTGGGACAATAGTATTAAAGCCCAGAGGGATGTGTGTATATGGGGGATGAGTCAAGACTCTTTGCCTACCTATGGACAAGCCAAGAGAATAGCAAAGACCAATTTGATGACTAGTTGTGGCAAGTATGCCTAGAATGACTTCATGAGTGCACTTATACAGCATTTAGGAATAGAACAGTCTTTTCAGATGATACACTTGATAGTTTGCCACAAGGCATTCCCCTACCCCCAATCCTACCTTAGTATATAATAATTTTGCCAGTTGCCTTGCTGAACTATAAAACATGCCAATCAAAATCATAAATGCCAAGAAGCTATGAAAGAGTGGAGTTAGGGGACAATAACCCAGGAGGTGGTCATCAGTCCAAGTAGGGTATGTGTAGACTGGAGTTCTGGGCCACAGCTAACAGGATGCATTAGTCTTCCTTAAGTGCAAAGTCCTGCATATCAGCTACAAAACCCACCTGTAAAATTCAGTAAGACAATAGACACTGACACAGTGCAAACCTTGCAAGGAGCTCTAGACATATTTCAGGAGGCAGATAAGGAGAGAGAAAATAATAGTCTGGTGTGATAAGTGCTAACCCAAGGATAAATATAGGGCATTGCACTGAGATGGGGAAAACTATTAATATATCTAGATGGGAAAGTTGAGGGAGTGTCAGAGATATGACAGTAAAGAATAAACAAAAATCACTGCTTTCATGCAATTTACACTCCAACAGAAGGAGAAAGATAATAAAGTTTAAAAATGGTTTATATTAAATGTTATTCAGTTCAGTTCAGTTCAGTCACTCAGTTGTGTCTGACTCTTTGCAACCCCATGAACTGCAGCACGCCAGGCCTCTCTGTCCATCACCAACTCCTGGAGTTCACTCAGACTCACATCCATCGAGTCGGTGGTGCCATCCAGCCATCTCATCCTCTGTTGTCCCCTTCTCCTCCTGCCCCCAATCCCTCCCAGCATCAGAGTCTTTTCTAAAGAGTCAACTCTTCACATCAGGTGGCCAAAGTAATGGAGTTTCAGCTTTAGCATCATTCCTTCTGAAGAACACCCAGGACCAAGCTCCTTCAGAATGGACTGGTTGGATCTCCTTGTAGTCCAAGGGACTCTCAAGAGTCTTCTCCAACACCACAGTTCAAAGCATCAATACTTCGGCACTCGTCTTTCTTCACATTCCAACTCTCACATCCATACATGACCACTGGAAAAACCATAGCCTTGACTAGACGGACCTTTGTTGGCAAAGTAATGTCTCTGCTTTTCAATATGCTATCTAGGTTGGTCATAACTTTCCTTCCAAGGAGTAAGCGTCTTTTAATTTCATGGCTGCAATCACCATCTGCAGTGATTTTGGAGCCCCAAAAAATAAAGTCTGACACTGTTTCCACTGTTTCCCCATCTATTTCCCATGAAGTGATGGGACCAGATGCCATGATCTTTGTTTTCTGAATGTTGAGTTTAAGCCAACTTTTTCACTCTCCTCTTTCACTTTCATCAAGAGGCTTTTGAGTTCCTCTTCACTTTCTGCCATAAGGGTGGTGTCATCTGCATATCTGAGGTTATTGATATTTCTCCCCGCAATCTTGATTCCAGCTTGTGCTTCTTCCAGCCCAGCGTTTCTCATGTTGTACTCTGCATATAAGTTAAATAAGCAGGGTGACAATATACAGCCTTGACGTCCTCCTTTTCCTATTTGGAACCAGTCTGTTGTTCCATGTCCAGTTCTAACTGTTGCTTCCTGACCTGCATATAGGTTTCTCAAGAGGCAGGTCAGGTGGTCTGGTATTCCCATCTCTTTCAGAATTCTCCACAGTTTATTGTGATCCATACAGTCAAAGGCTTTGGCATAGTCAAGAAAGCAGAAATAGATGTTTTTCTTCAACTCTCCTGCTTTTTTGATGATCCAGCAGATGTTGGCAATTTGATCTCTGGTTCCTCTGCCTTTTCTAAAACCACCTGGAACATCTGGAAGTTCACGGTTCACATATTGTTGAAGCCTGGCTTGGAGAATTTTAAGCATTACTTTACTAATGTGTGAGATAAGTGCAATTGTGTGGTAGTTTGAGCATTCTTTGGCATTGCCTTTCTTTGGGATTGGAATAAAAACTGATCTTTTCCAGTCCTGTGGCCACTGCTGAGTTTTCCAAATTTGCTGGCATATTAAGTGCAGCACTTTCACAGCATCATCTTTCAGGATTTAAAATAGCTCAACTAGAATTCCATCACCTCCACTAGCTTTGTTCGTAGTATGCTTTCTAAGGCCCACTTGACTTCACATTCCAGGATGTCTGGCTCTAGGTCAGTGATCACACCATGGTGATTATCTGGCTCGTGAAGATCTTTTTTGTACAGTTCTTCTGTGTATTCTTGCCACCTCTTCTTAATATCTTCTGCTTCTATTAGGTCCATACCATTTCTGTCCTTTATCGAGCCCATCTTTGCATGAAATATTCCCTTGGTGTTTCTAATTTTCTTGAAGAGATCTCTAGTCTTTCCCATTCTGTTGTTTTCCTCTATTTCTTTGCACTGATTACTGAGGAAGGCTTTCTCATCTCTCCTTGCTATTCTTTGGAACTCTGCATTCAGATGCTTATATCTTTCCTTTTCTCCTTTGCTTTTTGCTTCTCTTCTTTTCACAGCTATTTGCAAGGCCTCCCCAGACAGCCATTTTGCTTTTTTGCATTTCTTTTCCATGGGGATGGTCTTGATCCCTGTCTCTTTTACAATGTCACGAACCTCAGTCCATAGTTCATCAGGCACTCTATCTATCAAATCTAGGCCCTTAAATCTATTTTTCACTTCCACTGTATAATCATAAGGGATTTGATTTTGATCATACCTGTATGGTCTAGTGGTTTTTCCTGCTTTCTTCAATTTAAGTTGGAATTTGGCAATAAGGAGTTCATGATCTGAGCTACAGTCAGCTCCCGGTCTTGTTTTTGTTGTTTGTATAGAGCTTCTCCATCTTTGGTTGCAAATAATATAATTAATCTGATTTCAGTGCTGACCATCTGGTGATGTCCAGGTGTAGAGTCTTCTCTTGTGTTGTTGGAAGAGGGTGTTTGCTATGTCCAGTGCGTTCTCTTGGCAAAACTATTATCCTTTACCCTGCTTCATTCCATATTCCAAGGCCAAATTTGCCTGTTACTCCAGCTGTTTGTTGACGTCCTACTTTTGCATTCCAGTCCCCTATAATCAAAAGGACATATTTTTTGGCTAGTGTTAGTTTGGTTTGTGTTAATTCTAAAAGGTCTTGTACGTCTTCATAGAAACATTAAACTTCAGCTTCTTCAGCATTACTGGTTGGGGCATAGACTTGGATTACTGTGATATTGAATGGTTTGCTTTGGAAATGAACAGAGATCATTCTGTCATTTTTTTTAAAATTTTATTTTATTTTTAAACTTTACAAAATTGTATTAGTTTTGACAAATATCCAAATGAATCCGCCACAGGTATACATGTGTTCCACATCCTAAACCCTCCTCCCTCCTCCCTCCTCCCTCCCAATACCATCCCTCTGGGTCGTCCCAGTGCACCAGCCCCAAGCTTCCAGTATTGTGCATCGAACCTGGACTGGCAACTCGTTTCATACATGATATTATACATGTTTCAATGCCATTCTCCCAAATCTTCCCACCCACTCCCTCTCCAACAGAATCCATAAGACTGATCTATACATCAGTGTCATTTTTGAGATTGCATCCAAGTACTGCATTTCAGACTTTTTGTTGACCATGATGGCTACTCCATTTCTTCTAAGGGATTCCTGCCCACAGTAATAGATATAAGGGTCATCTGAGTTAAATTCACCAATTCCAGTCCATTTTAGTTGGCTGACTCCTAGTATGTTGACATTCACTCTTGCCATCTCCTGTTTGACCACTTCCAGGTTGCCTTGATTCATGGACCTAATATTCTAGGTTCCTATGCAATATTGCTCTTTACAGCATCAGACCTTGCTTCTATCACCAGTCATATCCACAACTGGGTATTGTTTTTGCTTGGCTCCATCCCTTCATTCTTTCTGGAGTTATTTCTCCACTGATCTCCAGTAGCATATTGGGCACCTACTGACCTGGGGAGTTCCTCTTTCAGTATCCTATCATTTTGCCTTTTCATACTGTTCATGGGGTTGTCAAGGCAAGAATACTGAAGTGGTTTGCTATTCCCTTCTCCAGTGGACCACATTCTGTCAGACCTCTCCACCATGACCTGCCCGTCTTGGGTGGCCCCACACGGCATGGCTTAATTTCATTGAGTTAGACAAGGCTGTGGTCCGTGTGATTAGATTGACTAGTTTTCTGTGATTATGGTTTCAGTGTGTCTGCCCTCTGATGCCCTCTTGCCACACCTACCATCTTACTTGGGTTTCTCTTCCCTTGGGCGTGGGGTATCTCTTCATGGCTTCTCCAGCAAAGCACAGCTGCTGCTCCTTACCTTGGACAAAGAGTATCTCCTCAGCGCCGTCCCTCCTGACCTTGAATGTGGAGTAGCTCCTCTTGCCCCTCCTGTGCCCTCACACCCACCGCTGCAATAAAGAAAAGAAAAAGCATGAGATGTGTGGGAATGGGATGTATAAATTTAAATAAAATGCAAGCACTGAGAAGGTAATATTTGAATAAAGATCTGAAAAAAGTGAGCCACATGAATATCCAGGGGTAGAGAGTTCCAGGCAAAGGGAGTGACAAGTATAAATATTCCAATGTGAGCACACATGTTATATTCAAGGAAAAAGTAGGGCAACTGGTGTGCTTGAAGAAGAATGAGGTAGGGTAGATAGTTAAACACGAGGTCAGAAAGGTTAGGGTTATTTGGCAGGGCAAGGGTTTAGAGCATGTAGGGTCTTTCAGTCTACCATAATGATTTTAGCTTTTACTTTTAATGAGATGGGAAATGCCTAGATGTTTTGACCAGTTCTCAGAGGAACTCGAGTGCTGTGTTCAGGAGTTGGACTTTATTCTAGAGAATAAGGGACATCTCTGAAGGCTTTTGAGAAAGGGACTGATATGTGAATCTCTGTTACAAAGATTACTCTGGTGGCTTGTAGAGGGTAAATTGAAGGGGAGCACCTGTGAAACTCTGCACTTCTGTTGGGACTTCAACCCATGTGTTGGGACTTAAACCCAGCCAAATCCAAGATTTAGAATTGATCCCACTGTTCTTTAATTGAAATCACACACCCGATCTCAAGACTTAATGAAGTTCAGATTTTTGATGCCTTGCCACAGGAAGAAGTCAGTGAGACAAAGTGATAAGAAGTGGATTTAGGAAAGAACACAATCCACAGAGTGTGAGCCATCTCAGAAGGTGATAGGCCCTGAAATGCAGTGTGGCTAACTTTTGTGGGCTGGGTGATTTCATAGGCTAATGAGTGGAAGAATTATTCCAACTATTTGGGGAAAGGGGTGGGGATTTCCAGGAATTGAGTCAACACTCACTTTTTGCCCTTTTATGGTTGGCCTCAGAACTTTCATGGCACTGGTAGGCATGTTATTTAGATGCGAATGCTTTACAATGAGCATATAATAAGGCTCAAGGTCCTCTGGAAGTTGAATCTTCCACCATCTTGGATCTAGTTGGTTCTAACGAGTTTATGTTGTATCCTAAAGGACTATATCATTCTTTTACTGGTTGTGCCCAGCTCTATTCCCTCTCATTTAACCTGGAAACAGGAAAACCAGTTAAGAAAATTCACCATTCTCCATAAAATGCCCTGGGGTGAAGTAGTGATCATCTTTCATCTCAGTCCTTCTACTATCGTTATTGTTGTTCAGTTATCCAATGGTGTCCGACTTTTTGTTACCCCATGGGCACACACCATGGCCTCCCTGTCCCTCACCATCTTCTGAAGTTTGCCCAGTTTCATGTCCACTGCATCAGTGACGCCATCCAGCCATCTCATCCTCTGATGCCTTCCACTGTTATCTCCACTTATCTCAAATTCCTGAGGGAGCTGGAGTAGAGTTGGCTATTCTCTCAGAATCTGGAAACCTCAAAGCCAGTAGAAGGGAGGGGGTCTAGAATGGTGGCAGGGAAACTTGTTAGGAGACTGTACAACCATCTGAGCTTGAGACAATAAAGACCTTAGCAAAGAGAGATAGATTTGCTAGAGGATAAAGGTACAGGTACAATCACAAGCTGCAAAGTCAGGACTCAATAGCAGCAGTTCTGAAAATTGTCAATAAGTTGCTTGGCTTAATATTGAGATAGGACTATCCACAAAAGCTAAGGCACTGATAGGCTACATTAATAAAACAGTACCTGGAACAATTAAGGCTACCAATCTGCTCTAGTTGATTAGTTCAGACTTCCTTTTTACCACCTCATTGTTCAATAAGTTCACATTACGCACCAGACACTATGCTTAGAGCTGGAGTTATCTGGAGTTATCTCATTGAATAGTTGCAACTCAATGTCATAGCTATCTTAACTCTATTTTACAGATGAAGAAACAGCAACAAAATATCATCAAACACTTAATTTAAAAACTGATATTTACTATTATATATTCATTTATTACAACATTCAATGTGATATTGAATGTCTACTCAGTTCTTGAAGAGTTCTAGTAAAAGAGAAAAGAGTTTTAGATGTGCAATGTCTTGCTACTTGCCAGCTGTGTGACCTTGAACAAATTACTTAACCTCTCTAAACTTCAGTTTTCTCATAAATAAAACCCATGGCTTAAGGTTGTTGAAGACCTTGTGCATAATCTATTATCATATTTTATCACATCTAAGATGCCATTGAATGAAACCACACTGTCATTTTATATAATACAGAGGAAAACACATACTGTAGATTAAATTATAACACACTTAAGTCACCAATAGTCTCAAGATGTCTCACAATTTCAAAGGCCTCAAAATGTGAAAAACTTATCACACTGTTCTTTTAAAATTTTTTAAATTTACTTTAATTGGAGGATTACTTTACAATATTGTGATGGTTTTTGCCATACATCAACTATAGACTTACATATAAATATTTTTTGAAAAAGTGAAAGTCCCTCTTTTCCATTTGACTGTCAGCTACTCAAGGACAGAATCTGAGTCTAAATCATCTTTCTCTCTCCCAAATAAGGTATGGCACAAAGTGGTCAACTAATCCATTTTATGAGAATTGATTTGACTTCTCCTTCCCCACTTGATCCATGCCAGGTACTTGGAAAGCAGAGATAAAGTAGATTAGGTCCAGGCCCTCTAGGATCTCCAAGTTTGGTAACAACAACAAAAACTCCAACAAAATAGTCATAGCTACCATTCATTGAGCTCTATGTAAAAGCCTTTTTCTCATTATATTCAATGTATCTTTTTCCATCCCTTTACTTTTAAAATGACTCTTTATTTATAAGGTTGGTTTCTTATTTTCATCCATTCAAATCATCTCTGTCTTTTAATTGGTGTATTAGATCATTCACAATTACAGTTATTATCAGTACAGTTGAATTACTATCTATAAGATTTGTAACTTTTCTATTGCACTTGTTCTTTATTTCCCTTTTTCCTTTTCCCCTCTTTTCTGTTTTTTTTCTGGTTGTAATGGAGCATTTTACTTTGAGCATTTTATATAATTTAATTTTCTCTTTTCTCTTAACACATCAATCATACTTTTTAAAAAATTAGTGGTTCTGATGTTGAACAACTAATCTAAGTCAACTTTCAAATAATTTATCTGAAATTAAATACAACTAATCTAATTAGTTTCAGTTCAGTTCAGTTCAGTTCAGTCAGTCATGTCCGACTCTTTGTGACCCCATGAACCAAATACAGCTAATTTGCAGCTAATCCATTTTCAAATAGCACTATACCACTTTCTTTTTTTTTTTTTTTTGAGAGCTACAAGAAGTGTTAATTTATTTAGTCCAATAACTTTGAACCAGAGATGCACATAATAATCATTTATGAATTGTTTAAAATCAAATATACCTGAATGTTCCACGTTCAGTGGACCTGGGATGAGCCTTGAGAATCTGATTCTGATGCTCACTACTGAGGAAGGACTAGGACAACCTCCTCACTTACAGGCCTCTGCCATGACCTAGGGTCTTAGACTGCTACTGGCTTGGAGGCAGTCTTTTTTTTTTTTTTAATTTTATTTTATTTTTAAACTTTACAATATTGTATTAGTTTTGCCAAATATCGAAATGAATCCGCCACAGGTATACCCGCGTTCCCCATCCTGAACCCACCTCCCTCCTCCCTCCCCTCCCCTCCCTCTGGGTCGTCCCAGTGCACCAGCCCCAAGCATCCAGCACCGTGCATCGAACCTGGACTGGCGACTCGTTAGAGTGTTCCCAAACCCTCATTTATAACATTGTTGTCATTCATTTCACTTTTTAAAATTTTTATTTATTTATTTTAATTAGAGGATAACTACAATATTGTGATGGATTTTGCCATACATCAGCATAAACTGACATTAGATATACATATGTCTCCACTTGAAAATCCCTTCCACTTCCTCCCCTTTCTGTCCCTCTAGTTTATCACAGAGCACCTGCTTTGCATTCCCTGCATCATGCATCAAACTGCAAAAGGCTGTCTATTTTACATATGGTAAAGTATATGTTTCAATGCTATTCTTTCAAATCATTCCACCCTCTACTTCCCCCACTGTGTCCAAAAGTCTGTTCTTTATGTCCATGCCTCCTTTGGTGCCCTGTATGTAGGATTATCAGTACTATCTCTCTAGATTTCATATATATGCAGTAGTATACAATATTTGTTTTTCTGTTTCTTACTTCACTCAGTATAATAGACTCTAGGTTCATCCACCTCATTAGAACTAACTCAAATATGTTCCTTTTTATAGCTGAGTAATATTCCATTGTGTATATGTACCACAACTTCCTTATCCACCCACCTTTCGATGGACATCTAGGTTGCTTCCATGTCCTAGCTATTGTACATAGTGCTGGTGCTATTGGGGTGTATGTGTCTTTTTCAATTATGGGTTCCCCATGGTATATGCCCAGTAGTGGGGTTGTTGGTTCATATGGCAGTTTTATTTCTAGTTTAGTAAGGAATCTCCATACTGTTCTCCAATTTGCAAAACCTTCCAAAATTTAACAAGGAAGAAATAGAAAATATGAACAAACCAATCACAATCACAGAAATTGAAACTGTAATAAAAAAATCTCCCAAAAAAACAAAGGCCCAGGGCCAGATGGTCATCAATTTGCATTCCCACCAACAGTGTATGAGGATTCCCTCTTCTTAACAATCTTTCCAGGAATTACTGTTTGTAGATATTTTGATGATGGCCATTCTGACTGGTGTGAGGTGATACCTTGTTGTAGTTTCGATTTGCATTTCTCTAATAATGAGCAATGCTGAGCGTCTTTTAGTGTGTTTGTTAGCCATCTGTATGTCTTCTTTGGAGAAGTGTCTGTTTAGGTCTTCTGCCCACTTTTTAAAATTAATTAACTAACTTAAATTTTTATTGAAGGATAATTGCTTTACAGAATTTTGCTGTTTTCTGTCAAACGTCAACATGAATCAACCATAGGTATACATATATCCCCTCCCTTTTGAACATCCCTCCCATCTCCCTCCTCATCCCACTCCTCTAGGTGGCTGTTTGAGTTTCCTGAGCCATAGAGCAAATTCCCATTAGCTATCTATTTCACATATGGTAATGTAAGTTTTCATGTTTCTCTTTCCATACATCTCACCATCTCCTCCCCTCCCCCCATGTCCATAAGTCTATTCTCTATGTCTGTTTCTCCACTGTTTCCCTGCAGGTCTTCTACCCACTTTTTGATTGGGCTTTTTGTTTTCCTGGTATTGAGTTGCATGAGCAGCATGTATATTTGGGAGATTAATCTTTTTTAGTTGTTTCATTTGCTATCAATTTATCCCATTCTGAGGGTTGTATTTACATTACTTATAGTTTCCTTTGTTGTACAAAAGCTTTTAAGTTTAATTAGCCTATATTTGTTTATTTTTGTTTTTATTTCCATTACCCTAGAAGGTAAGTCTTAGAGGATCTTCTTTTTTTTAAATTTTTTTATTATTAAAAAAATTATTATTATTTTTTACTTTACAATATTGTATTGGTTTTGCCATACATCAACATGCATCCACCACAGGTGTACACGTGTTCCCCATCCTGAACCCCTCTCCCACCTCCCTCCCCATACCATCCCTCTGGGTCATTCCAGTGCACCAGCCCCAAGCTTCCTGTATCCTGCATTGAACCTGGACTGGCGATTCGTTTCTTATATGCTATTATACATGTTTTAATGCCATTCTCCCAAATCATCCCCCTTCCCTCTCCCACAGAGTCCAAAAGACTGTTCTATACATCTGTGTCTCTTTTGCTGTCTCACATACAGGGTTGTCGTTACCATCTTTCTAAATTCCATATATATGCATTAGTATACTGTATTGGTGTTTTTCTTTCTGGCTTATGTCACTCTGTATAATAGGCTCCAGTTTCATTCACCTCATTAGAACTGATTCAAATGTATTCTTTTTAATGGCTGAGTAATACTCCATTGTGTATATGTACCACAGCTACAGATGGCTAACAAACACATGAAAAGGTGCTCAACATCACTCATTATCAGAGAAATGCAAATCAAAACCACAATGAGGTGCCATTTCACGCCAGTCAGAATGGCTGCGATCCAAAAGTCTACAAGCAATAAATGCTTGAGAGGATGTGGAGAAAAGGGAACCCTCTTACACTGTTGGTGGGAAAACAAACTAGTACAGCCACTATGGAGAACAGTGTGGAGATTCCTTAAAAAACTGGAATTAGAGGATCTTCTTGTGGTTTATGTCAGAAGTGTTCTGCCTATGTTTTCCTCTAAGAGTTTCATAGTTTCTGGTCTTACATTTAGGTGTTTAATTCATATTGAGTCTATTTTTGTGTATGGTGTTAAAGGGCTCCAATTTCATCCCTTTACAGGTATTTGACCAGTTTTCCCAGCACCACTTTTTGAAGGGACTGTTTTTAGTCCATTGTATATTTTTGCCACTTTTGTCAAAGATAAGGTGTCCATAGGTGCATTGGGTTTATCTCTGGGATTTTTACCCCTTTCCACTCATCTATATTTCAGTTTTTGTGACAGAACCATACTGTCCTGATGGCAATAGCTTTGTAGTATAGTCTGAAGTCAGAAAGATTGGTTCTTCCAGTTCCATTCTTCTTTCTCAAGATTGATTTGGCTATTTGAGTCCTCTGTGTTTTCATACAAATTGTGAAATTTGTATGCTAGTTCTGTGAAAAATACCATTTATAGTTTGATAGGGATTACATTGAATCTAGGCTGCTTTGGGTAGTATAGTCATTTTCACTATATTGATTCTTTCAATCCAAGAACATGGTATATTTCTCCATCTCCTTGTTTCATCATTGATTTCTTTCATCAGTATTTTATAGTTTTCTGCATACAGATCTTTTGTCTCTTTAGGTAAATTTATTAATAAATATTTTGTTCTTTTTGTTGCAACAGTGAATAGGATTGTTTCCTTAATTTCTCTTCTAATTTTTCCTTGTTAGTGTATAGGAATGCAAAGGATTTCTGTGTATTAATTTTATATCCTGCAACTTTACTGTATTCATCATTTAGCTCTAGTAATTTTTTGGTGGCATCTTTAGGGTTTCTAGATTGAGAATCATGTTATCTGCAAACAGAATTTTACTTCTCCTTTTTCAATCTGGATTACTTTATTTCTTTTTCTTCTCTGATTACTGTGTCTAGAACTTCCAAAAATATGTTTAATAATAGTGGTGAGAGTGGGCACCCTTGTGTTGTTACTGAATTTAGAGGAAATGCTTTCAGTTTTTCACCACTGAGGATAATGTTTGCTGTGAGTTTGTCATGTATGGCTTTTTACTATGTTGAGGTCAGTTCAGTTGTTCAGTTGTGTCTGACTCTTTGTGACCCCATGGACTGCAGCATGCCAGGCTTCTCTGTCCATCACCAACTTCCAAAGATTGCTCAAACTCATGTACATCGAGCTGGTGATGCCATCCAACCATTTCATCCTCTGTCATCCCCTTCTCCTCCTGGCTTCAATCTTTCCTAGCAATGGGGTCTTTTCCAGTGAGTCAGTTCTTTGAATCAGATGGCCAAAGTATTGGAGCTTCAGCTTTAGCATCAGTCCTTCCAATAAACATGCAGGACTGATTTCCTGTAGGATTGACTGGTTTGATCTCTTTGCAGTTCAAAGGACTCTCAAGAGTCTTCTCCAACACCACATTTTGAAAGCATCAATTCTTTGGCACTCAGATTTCTTTATAGTCCAACTCTCATATCCATACATGACTACTGGAAAAACCATAGCTTTGACTAGATGGACCTTGATGTTGTTGAGGTATGTTCCTTCTATTCCTAATTTCTGGAGAGTTTTAATCATAAATGGGTATTTTTGCTCAAATCTGAATGAGATCTTTACTGGATAGAGTAATCTTGGTTTTGGAATTTTTTTTTCCTTTCATCACTTAAAGTATATCCTGTCTTTCTCTTATGGCCTGCAGAGTTTCTGTTGAAAGATTGGCTATTAGTCTTATGGAGGTCCACTTCTATGCTATTTGTTGCTTTTCCCTTGCTGCTTTTAATATTTGTTCTTTGTGTTTAATTTTTGTTAGCTTGATTAATATGTATCTTGATGTGATTCTCCTTGGATTTACCCTATATGGGAATCTCTGGTCTTCCTGGACTTGGTTGGCTATTTCCTTCTCCATTTTAGGGAAGTATTTGACTATAATCTCCTCAATTATTTTCTCATGCCCTTTCCTTTTATCTTCTTCTTCTGCGAAACCTATGATTTGAATGTTGGGGTGCTTAATGTTCTGGAGGTCTCTGAGGCTGCCTTCACTTCTTTTTATTCTTTTTTCTTTATTCCTCTCTGCCTCAGTTATTTCCACCATTCTATCTTCCAGCTCACTTATCCATTTTTATGCCTCAGTTACTCAATTGTTGGTTCTCTCCAGTGTATTTTTAATCTCAGTTATTGCATTGTTCATTGTTGATTGCTTATTCTTTAATTCTTCTAGGTCCTCATTAAATATTTCTTGCATCTTCTCAATCCATGTTTCCAGTATATTAATCCATGCCTCTATTTTGTTTTCAAGATTTTGAAATCTTTACTATCATTATTCTGAATTCTCTTTCAGGTAGACTTCCTATTTCCTCCTCGCTTGTTGGTTTGGAGAGTTTGTACCATGTTCCTTCACTAGCTGCATATTTTTCTGTCTTTGCATTTTGTTTAGTTTACTGTGCTTAGGATCTCCTTTCTGCAGGCCAGAAGGTTTTAGTTCTTCTTAATTGCATAGTCTGCCCCTGTGGGTGGGGATGGACCAGTGCCTTTTGAAGGTTCCCAATTAGGGGGCTTTTGCCTATGTTCTTGTGGATGGAGTTGCATCTTGTCTCTCTGAAAGACAGTGCCATGTCCAATAGTGAGTTTTGGAGTGTCTATGGATTTGGTACGGCTTTGGGCAGCCTGTCTGCTAATGTATAGTGTAATGTTCCTGTTTTGCTGAAGGATTGGCATGGGAGATCTAGGCACTGTCATTTGCTGGCATTTGCGTGAGCTTGATTTTGGTTTTGAGATGGAGGTTTTGGGGAGGGTTCTTGCCTATTAATGTTCCCTGGGGTCAGCAGTTCTTTGGTGGATCAAATTCTTGGGCTCAGGTCCTCCACATCAGGGGTTCAGGCTCGACCCTTACTATAGCATGAAGACCTCCCAAGGCACACAGTGAGGAAGAAAAGTCCCCAAGACTCATGGTGAGGACAACACTTAGCAGCCCAGAACACTCAATGAGACTTACTCTAAGGTCCTCTAATATTTCTAGGAAGGGCTCTTGGCCTGTTGTGGGCAGTGTGGGGTCAGTTCAGCCTCAGATATGGCCTTATTCCAGCTTGTTCTTGCTCCTAAAGTTCACAGTTGCCCCTAAAGTTCACAGTCTGTTCCCCACCCAGACCTGTGCCTGATCACAGCCTGGTGGTAGCTGCCACCTGGGGTCAGGACTGCATCAGTACTGTTTTGTCTGCTGCCTCAGGCATCTTCCCCAGCTTGGGCAGTGACAGTCAAGTCTAATTCTGCAGCCTTGTCAAAGTAGCCCTCTCAGTGTCTCCTCAAGGCTGCCACCCCTGACCTCTCCCTGGGATCTTCACTGGAGGTTTGGTTCCCCACCCTTGCCCTTTGTTGCAGACCAAAACTTGTTAGCCACTTCTCTCAGTTCCCTGCCTCTACCCTCTGCTCTGGGCTGAGGCTTATGAGCTGAGAAGTGATGTTTGGCAGTGATTTGTGTAGTGAATTTTCTCTGTGTTTTGCACTCTGAGCCCCAACTGTTGTACCACACTCTGAGGTTCTGTAGTTCCTCCCTGTGAGGGAGTTTCCTAGTGTGCAGAAACTTTACCTCCTTCATGACTCTCTTCCTTGGGGGCACACATCCCTGTCCTGAAATCCTTTGTCTCCTTTTATGTCTTTATCTTTTGTCCTACCTTGTTCTATGGAGATTGACTTGCCGTTTTGGAAGTTTGGGGTCTTCTATTGTTGTTGAAAAGTTATTCTGTAGGTGTTGCTCCAGATTCTGATTAATTTTAGTATATTTGTGGGGAGGCAGGTGATTGTAGGTGTTGTTCTGATGAATTTGTGATATATTTGTGGGGAAGCCGGTGATCACCCCATCTTACTCTTCCACCATCTTCTTCAGTCCTCATGTCTTCAATTCTCACTTCACTTTCCTATGTGTTATTATATAATAACACAGTACAGGGTTACTAGCATCACTTTAAACAATTTTAGATCAATTCAGAGTAAAAAAAAAATCTAATTTACCTTCATTTATTCCTTCTACATTGCTCTTCCTTTCTTTATGTGCATCCAAATTTCTGACCTATATTTTACTTCTTCTTAAATGGCTTCTTTTAAAATCTCTTGCAAAGCAAATTGGCTGGCAATTAATTCCCTCAGTTCTCGTTTGTCTGAGAGTTTTCATTTTTCATTTACTTTCGAAGGATCATTTTGCTGGATAGAATTCTAGGTTCGTGGGGTTTTTTTAAGACACTGAATTATTCACTCCACTCTCTTCTTGCTTGCATGGTATCTGATGAGAAGTCTGGTGTTATTGTTATCTTTGTTCACCTATAGATATTCTTTCTATCACACTAACCCCTACTTCCTGACATCTCTCAAGATGTTCTCTTTGTTTTTGGTTTTATGCATTTTGAATATGACACATCTAGCTGTGCATTTGAGGAGCATTTACCTCATTGGATAAGATCTCTGTGCTTCCTGAATCTGTGTTTCAGTGTTTGCTATTAATTTGGGAATGTTATCAGCCATTAATACCTCAAATATTTACTCTGCTCCATTTTTACTTTCTTCTCTAGTAATTCAAGTCCACTTTTTTATATTCTCATTGTTCTTGGATACTCTGATTTGCTTTTTGCTCTTCACATGTTTGTTTTTGTTTATTTGTTAAGTCATGTCCGACTCTTTTGCAACTCCATAGACTGTAGGCAGCCAGGCTCCTCTGTACATGGGATTTCCCATTCAAGAATACTTGAGTGGGTTGTCATTTACTTCTGCAAGGTATCATTCTGACTCAGGGATCAAACGTGTGTCTTCTACCTTGGCAGGAAGATTCTTCTGAGATTTCACTGAGCCACCTGAGAAGCCCCCTTTGCATTTTATGCTGTGTTTTAAAAATTCAACTGAATAAATTTGAAGATCTAATTTGCTTTAATAAGCAATTCACTAATTGAGTAGCTTCCCATCACTTCTGGGGAAGTCGAAAGTAAGTTCATAAAGTCACTAAGCAATGGAATAGTGCTACATCCTTGGCTTAAAAGGACGACTCTATCAATAGGGTATTTCTTTGATGGGTCTTGGGAAACACAGCATATCACATACTCTTAAAAGTTTTATTTAAAGCATGTCATTAACCACCAGACAAATGATCACACTAAGTCTTGAACATCAAAAAGGAAACAAGAGAGTAACTCCAACTTAAGGATTATGAACTTGGAACTGTGATCTGTGAATGTCAGGATTAAACAAAAATATCATGACAGTAAGTAACATGACAAAGATCAACAAAGCTACAGCGTGGTATCTTGGAGTAATGCTAATTCCTTAAATCTTGATCATATCTCTTGGTTAAGCTGAGAGTCTGGTCAAAAGGCGGGGGGGGGGGGGTGATTATTGCAAAGAAATGTTGTTGCTGTCTTTTATCTGGGAAGGGCTCAGATCTTTTTCCTTTTTCCTGTTCATCTTGGAGTATCTGTCCACAGAGGATATTGTTCAGCCTGGGGCCCATCTATCTCTTGCCTCAAAACTACTTCCACTAAGTTGGCACTACTAATCGATTTATTTACAGGAATTACTGCCTTTGCCTATTCAAGCCAGGGGTTAGTTAGATTTTCTCCTGACCTGAAAAAAAAAAAAGTTGTTTTAAATTCCAGAAGTTGCCCCCATAACAAGGTCCTGAGAGATACGAATGTTGGTGTTATCTTTCCAGGCCAATACCAGAGTAAAGAAATGAAAGAAAAGATTTTATGTTTAGGTAAAGTGTGAAGTATTGATCCATTCTTGGGTGGAAATAGTCTACCTCAATGTCAGCTACTTCTTTTCCTCCTAAATATGATGTGTGTGTGTGTGTGTGTGTGTGTGTGTGTGTGTAATCAAATTTTATTAAAGTAGAAAAGAGATAGAGAAAGATTCTGACATAGACATCAGAAGGGGGAAAAAGAGCCCCCCACCTGCTAGTCTTTAGCAGAAAGTTATATACAGACTAGCAGCCTGCTAATTAGAGAAAGGAAATGTCTCAACACTCAGAGAGTGGCACCAGGCCCCTCACCCACAACATGTATCTTGAGATAACATTGGCACAAGGTGAGTCATCCTGGGTCATAAAAGGATTGACATGAATCTTGAAGAAAGGCCGGTTTCCAAGCAAATATAGTCTTATTAACATAGATTAGGAGAACAATTGTATGAGTAAAACATACTGGTTTGTTTAGAAGTGTCTAGAGTTTGTATAGGGCCAGATGTCAGTCGGAATACTCCTTAGTTATGAGATGTGTTCCCAAGGCCCAATATTTTCTAGTTTTGTAATAGTATCAGTGTTAAGGAGCAATTGGTAAAGTCCCTGATAAAGGGACTTGAAGACAACCTTCATTCCTAGTGATTACAAATCAGAAAAGTGGGAGAAAATTGGAAATGTTAATTTGGTAAGTTGCAACCAGATACTTGAGGAAACTACAAGAACTCAGGATCCAGTCCAATTTATAGACATGTAACAAAACCTCAAAGACAATTAACAGGACTAGAATTTGATATCTACAAAAGTTCAAACAATTTTCCTCTCTGCAATTACCCTCATTTTTTTTTTTTTACCAAAGATAATCATAGTAAAGCCATTTTTTGTAGTGAACTTAGCCTGATTATTTATATAAGGTTAAGAATATGTGTGCTATGTGCTAAGTCACTTCAGTTGTGTCTGACTCATTGCAAACTCATAGAGTGTAGCCCACCAGGCTCCTCTGTCCAAAGGATTCTCCATGCAAGAATAATGGAGTGAGTCTACCATGCCCTTCTCCAGGGGATCTTCCCAGCCTAGGGATTGAACCTGTGTTTCTTATGTCTCCTGCATTGGCAGGTGGGTTCTTTACCAGAAGGGCCACCTGGGAAACCCAAGATTAAGAATACTCACTGAGGGATTTCCCTGGCAGTCGAGTGGTTAAGACTCTACCCTTCCAATGGAGGTGGTGTGGGTTTGATCCCTGGTCATGGAACTAAGATCCCACATGCTGCCTAGTGCAGCCAAAAATAAAGAATACTCACTGAGAATTTCTTAATTCTGGAGGGACCAGCAAGGGAGAAAAATTAAATGTTTCATCTTTGTTCATAATGTTATAGCTTACAAAGTTGCTAACTTAAGAGAAAATATTTATTTAAATCTGGGGAAAAAATTAAAGAACCAGCTATATTTTAAATGAATTCATAAAAATTATAATTTCCTCATTACTTCATTCAGTCTCATGTTATTAATACTTGTCCTATTTGACTCTTGTTTTTCCATTAGTTCTCTCAACCTTGCCTGATAATTAAGGGTGATAGGGATAGTGATAAATCCAATAAGTTTGAAAGACTTTTGTTTACACTTATATGATTTACCCAGTGAAGGGAGTGCTTCAATCACTGGAAATTGTGGAAGGTATATTCCAAGTGGAAAATACATCTTCTAACAATTTATCTGTCACTTAAGGACTTTGGCCTTACAACAGGAGGAGTTCTTCAACCCATCCAGAAAATATATACACGATAACAAGAACATATTGATAACCCATACTAAATAGCAGTTGAATGAAGTCCAGTTGCAGTTGTTAGAATTCAGGCCTCTGAGGACAAAAATAATGTTTCTTAAATGCACTATGATGGGTGAAGTAATGTAAAAGCCAAAAATTGAGATTTGCCAGGCAGCTGTGAAAAAACAAGTGATTATTTTGAGTTTCTCATAGCCCTGACTTTCAATTTAATTTACAGCCATTGTTTACCCATCCTAATTTGTTTGATTCAGAAGCAGACTATTGCCATGTTACAAGGACATCAGAATGTCAAAAGCCTGGCAATGAGGGTTTATTTTTTTCCAGAAGCAAAATGGACTTCATCCACATGTGCTATAATATTTATGGATTTTGTTGCTGCTGATTTTACATAAAAGCCACTAAGGGCATTTCCCTGATACTTTTAGTGTATCCTTTTAGTGTGGGCTTCAATTTTGATGACAGCAATGTCAGAAGGTAAGAAAAAACAGTAAGATTATTTACTCATTGACCATTTCTGATTGGGGTCTCAGAGGACATCATACAACAATTAAAGATAATAAACTAGAATTATAAATGAAAACATTATACCAGAGTATATTAGATTTCTAAGAATTACACACAATTTCTGGAATATATGTATTAATAACATATGTCTACACAAATATAATCAATTTAGCATCAATTATTTGACAATGCTTCTCATGTAATTTAACATATCAAATATACCTGCGCATGTCATGTCCGACTCTTTGCAACCCTATGGACTATAGCCCGCCAGGCTCCTATGTCCATGGGATTCTCCAGGCAAAAATACTGCAGTGCGTTGCCATGCCATCCTCCAGGAGATCTTCCTGACCCAAGGATGAATCCACATCTCTTATGTCTCCTGCGTTGGCTCCACCTGGAAGCACCTATTGGTTTAATAGATCCCTTTTTATATGGAGAGAGAAAAATTCTTTTGAAATTTTCCAGGAATCCTCTGGAAAATTTCATAGTCTGCTGTCAAAATACTTCAATTACAATTTGATTTTGGAAAGTTTGCCAAAAATAAGTTTTAAAGTTTTGAAATATTTGCCTAAATAGAATCACAGACTACTATGAAACTTTACTTAATTATCTATTAGCAAAACTTAGGTATCTTAGTATTAAGAAGACCTGGTTTACTTAAGTAATCAAAGACCCAATTAAGACACCTTAAAACAAAAAAATATTTTGATTAAACCAAGAATTTTTGCTTTTATGTAGATTACCTCAAAGGTAAAGAAAACTTTTCACAATCTCTTATTATCAAGAGCAGATCAATAATCCAAGAAACTTTTAGCAAATAAAAGGACATTGACTTCTTGTTTTATGTAAATACATTACTGATATTAAAGCTCAATTTATTATTATTTTTAAATTTACAATGTTGTGTTAGATTCTGCTGTATAGTAAGGTGATTCAGTTATATATATATGTATATATATATATATATATACATATATATACACACATTCCTTTTCATTGCAAGTTATTACAAGATATTCAATATAGTTCCTTATGCTGTAAGCTAAGACCTGGTTGTCTATTTTATATATAGTAGTTTGTATATACTAATCCCAAACTTCTGATTTATCCCTCCACCCTGCTTCTCCTTTGGTAACTATCTAAGTTTGTTTTCTGTGTCTGTGAATTTGTTTCTGTTTTGTAAATGAGAAAGCAAGCAGAATTTTTGTAACCCTTACAATAACAATTCAATATTAGCCAGTTTTATTATATGTTAAAAATTCTCTCTCTTTCTATATGCATTTAGCTTGTCCTTTATTTTCTTGCTTCTCATTCTGAAATAACTAGTTCTAGTTTAGGCAAATTTACTCCCATTTTCCTTAACAAAAATGCATTTTCATTTCTCTTATCTTTCTTTAATCCAAAAACACATTCTATTTTCCTTGTGCATATTATTTCCAATATTAATCCAGTTACCTATACTAGAATTTTAACCCTTAGAATCCCTAATTTCTAGTGAAAACCATGTGAGTAATTATGTACTACTAATTATGTCATGCTGCTGCTGCTGCTAAGTCACTTCAGTCGTGTCCAACTCTGTGTGATCCCATAGATGGCAGCCCACCAGGCTCCCCCATCCCTGAAATTCTCCAGGCAAGAACACTGGAGTGGGTTGCCATTTCCTTCTCCAATGCATGAAAGTGAAAAGTGAAAGTGAAGTCGCTCAGTCGTGTCTGATTCCTAGGGACCCAATGGACTGCAGCCCACAAGGCTCCTCCATCCATGGGATTTTCCAGGCAAGAGTACTGGAGTGGGGTGCCATTGCCTTCTCCAATGATGTCATACTAGTATTTAATTAATTAATTACTTTTGGTGACAAATTTTGCAACAATGATAAAAGGAATTTATTTGACTAATAAACCTAGGTAAAATGAAAGTTGCTTATCTACGTTTTATTTAATGTTGATAACTTTAAAGACATGCCTGCTTCAATTAAATTAGCAAACTTAAACTAACATGTATTTACTGAAGATCACTCCAGAATATATAAACTTTAAAAGCATTTGGGTTCTTATCTATCTATCTATCTATCATCTATCTATACAAACCCATAGAAGTGTTCCAGAAAGGGAGACCCCTTCCAGGGCCTTATAGGGGGCTCTTGACTAACACTAGGAAATGAATCATTGGAAGAGACACATGTGTTGATGAAACAAGAGATTTTATTAAAAAGGGGCATCCCGGTGGAGCACAAGAGGTTAAGGGAATCCAGGAGGACTGCTCTGCCACGAGGCTCCAGTCTTGGGTCTATGGTGATGGGATTAGTTTCTGGGTTGTATCTGCCCAATCATTCTGACTCAGTCCTTCCTGATACTGCAGGCATTGCTCAGCTAAGATGGACTCCAGCAAGAAGGATTTGGGAGGCTGGTAGGACATGTGGCTTCCCCTGACCTTTCCCAAATTCTTCCAGTTGGTGGTGGATTGTTAGTTCCATGTTCCTTACTAAGACCTCCTGTCATAAAATACCTCATACAAATGGTTACTGTGGTACACAGCCAGGGTGCTCAGTTCCAGTCAGTGTTTCCCCATAGCATAAAGACAGATGCAACAGAGAGATCTTAGTGTTTGTGGAGAAAACGCTTAAGATTTTTCATTTTTTCAATTTCCAAATCTTTCTCTCTCTTTTTGTTTTTCCTTTCTTAGAAGAAGCTTCTGCCTAAATTTTGTGTTTTCAAAGAATGGTTCTTAGGTCCTAGAGAAGATAGGGGTAGAAATTCTACATTACAAAGGCACATATTAAGTGCAGGACAATTCTGTTTCCAATACCTTGGTTTTTTAAAAGCATTTTGAGATGAAGAGGAGAGGTTTTGGCAAAAAGAGCAGGTGAACTTTAAATCTAGAGACAGACCTTTGACCCTAAAGAGATTTGCAAGACAAAGACAGTTTTTCCCAGTTCCCCCGAAGAACTGTGTTGTGATCTGAGTGATAAAAAGGCTGATTTTTTTTTATTATTTTGATAAACTGCTAGGATATTCCTTTAAACAGTTCCCTCCAAGTTTCATCAACTTTGGAATGGCCCCATATGAGCACATTTAAGTTGCTGTTGAAGAATTTCCATAGTGCTTTTGAGGACACTCTCTTTTACAGTATCCAAGTTGATTATAATTGACATTAACTTTGGTGTTAGTGTTTTGATAATAGACCCCTAGGACAGTGAAATGAGGGATGCCTAGGTGTTGTTTCAGAACTTTTTGTGTATTTAATTTTTCAGTACTTTTGGCAATTAATCTTTCAATGAAATTATTTTAGAACTTTAAAAACTTCTGGAGTCTTCTGCATACTCATTTAAATAAGTGTTCCATTTTGTCTGTTTGATATTTGAGCCCCAGTTTTAGGTACACTTTTAAAATTATCTTACCTATTTGGAACATTACTCATAATAGCCATTGTCATTCTAGATTATCTTTATTAATAGTAAAATCTTACCATCTTGTTAGATACTGCAGCTTCTAGGACTATAATTGTTAAACATAAAATAAGCAGGTGTGCTGAAACGTGGTGCACTCAAATCTTTGGATATAAATGATCCCATTTCTTTGTGCTCAGACTTTGGGTTTCTTGGGGCCAAACTAATACCTAAGAGTGATATGCCACAGGGTTGGGAATTATGGGGTGCTTTCCAATGTACCCCATTGCACAGAAATTTTCTTGAGGTTGATGTGTGACCTAGTGTCAATCTAACCTATTTTGTGACCAAGTTATCTAATCACGGGAGTCTTCTTGAGGTGGCTAGTATTCTGTCAGATTTTAAATGCTTGTCTCATGCCCGCTGATTTTTATAGATTTTTCACTTCTGAGATTCCCATTTAGCCTTTACCTCATTAACAGAAATGTGCTCATTAACAGAAATCATCAGGAATCAAAAAATCTAGAAATTGGGGAAAAGAATGAATCAACAGACCTCAAAGAATAGATATTTATCCCACAAAAATGGAGAAGTGCAGCTGCCACAAACAATTCCCAACATGGAACCTGGGGAATGATTCCAAACAAATTGGGAACCACAAACTTATGCATCAAGAGTTCCCAATATGGAATCCAGGAACAAAACCAAGGGCCAGGATTTAAACAATCAGTTCAGTTCAGTCACTCAGTCGTGTCCGACTCTGCAACCCCATGAATTGCAGCACGCCAGGCCTCCCTGTCCATCACCAACTCTGGGAGTTCACCCAGACTCATGTCCATCGATTCAGTGATGCCATCCAGCCATCTCATCCTCTGTCATCCCCTTCTCCTCCTGCCCTCAATCCCTCCCAGCATCAGAGTCTTTTCCAATGAGTCAGCTCTTTGCATGAGGTGGCCAAAGCATTGGTGTTTCAGCCTTAGTATCATTCCTTCCAAAGAAATCCCAGGGCTGATCTCCTTCAAAATGGACTGGTTGGATTTCCTTGCAGTCCAAGAGACTCTCAAGAGTCTTCTCCAACACCACAGTTCAAAAGTATCAATTCTTCAGCACTCAGCCTTCTTCACAGTCCAACTCTCACATCCATACATGACCACAGGAAAAACCATAGCCTTGACTAGACGGACCTTTGTTGGCAAAGTAATGTCTCTGCTTTTGAATATGCTATCTAGGTTGGTCATAAATTTCCTTCCAAGGAGTAAGCGTCTTTTAATTTCATGGCTGCAGTCACCATCTGCAGTGATTTTGGAGCCCCAGAAAATAAAGTCTGACACTGTTTTCACTGTTTCCCCATCTATTTCCCATGAAGTGATGGGACCAGATGCCATGATCTTCTTTTTCTGAATGTTGAGCTTTAAGCCAACTTTTTCACTCTCCACTTTCACTTTCATCAAGAGGCTTTTTAGTTCCTCTTCCCTTTCTGCCATAAGGGTGGTGTCATCTGCATATCTGAGGTTATTGATATTTCTCCCAGCAATCTTGATTCCAGCTTGTGCTTCATCCAGCCCAGCGTTTCTCATGATGTACTCTGCATATAAGTTAAATAAGCATGGTGACAATATACAGGCTTGACGTACTCCTTTTCCTATTTGGAACCAGTCTGTTGTTCCATGTCCAGTTCTAACTGTTGCTTCCTGACCTGCATACAAATTTCTCAAGAGGCAGATCAGGTGGTCTGGTATTCCCATCTCTTTCAGAATTGTTCACAGTTTATTTTGATCCACACAGTCAAAGGCTTTGGCATAGTCAATAAAGCAGAAATAGATGTTTTTCTGGAACTCTTGCTTTTTCCATGATCCAGCAGATGTTGGCAATTTGATCTCTGGTTCCTCTGCCTTTTCTAAATCTAGCTTGAACATCAGGAAGTTCATGGTTCACATATTGCTGAAGCCTGGCTTGGAGAATTTTGAGCATTACTTTACTAGCGTGTGAGATGAGTGCAATTGTGCAGTAGTTTGAGCATTCTTTGGCATTGCCTTTCTTTGGGATTGGAATGAAAACTGACCTTTTCCAGTCCTGTGGCCACTGCTGAGTTTTCCAAATTTGCTGGCACATTGAGTGCAGCACTTTCAACAATACTATAGCCTAAATTGTACCCACTCTAACCCCAGACATAGTGTTTTTTAGGTTGAACCCAGTCCACGTTAGGCCAGCAACAATCAACAGTTCCCTATGTGGAACCTGAGGATTGGATGGTGGAATAGACCAGCAGGCCCCAAAGAATGAGAGCTGCAGACTAATTCCAAGAAAATGCAGCACTGCAGCTGCTGCCACTAGTTGTCAAAGTAGAATCTGGGGAAGGATTTCAAGCAAATGTGGATATACAAACTACACAAGGGGAAAAAAAATCAAGGGACTAGGGTTTTCCACTCAAAATAGAGAACTGTAGGAAACCAGTTAGATTGGGAGCTTACCGCAAAGAAAGCAGAACTCAAACCAAGAGGAATTCACCAATGGCTATGATAAACAGTGAGAAAGACAGTGGACTCAAAAGTGTCAACAGGGCACCACACCCTGTGTTTTTTTTCCATTACTGCTACCAACTGGTTAAAAACCAAAAATCTCAATCAGGTAAATTTGAAAATGTAATTGGCTTTTTTTTAGAATTCATGAATTGGTCAGCTTGCCATCTAGCAACTGAAAAGGCATCCTGAAGAGTGGTACAAAATGGAGGGCTACTATGAAAAGGAGGATATAGCAAGGAAGTCATTAGTAAAAGAAAAGAAGGGGCATTCTGGGTCAGGAAATCCTTTGGGGGAAGGGAACAGTATGGGTTTTATTGCACAGCTTGTCTCTTCTTCCTCTGGCACATAAAGAGGGCGCCTGTGACAGGTTACCTCCAATTGTGCTGACAACAAAATTTCAGACTGATTAAGATTAAATTTCTGGGGAAGGTAAAAACTGCAATTAGGTTAAGTATTAAATCTGGTTCAGTATCATACACTTCAGTATAAATGATGCCATTTTGGGCCTGTAGTATTCTTTTTAACACTGGGAAGTTTCTGTTGACATATTTTCAAGCTCACTGATTCTTTTCTTGGCTGTGTCCACTCCACTGATTCTTAATTTCTGCTACAGTACTTTTAATTCCTAGCATTTCCCTTTAATTCTTTCTTAGACTTTCCATTTCTCTACCTTCAGTACTTACCTGTTTTTGAATGCTGTCTACAATTATCATTAGTATTTTACATATTAATTGTAATTATTTTAAATTTCTTGTCTAACAATTCTAAAATCTATCAACTACAAATTATCACTTGGCTTGAACATTTGCTATCTACCTATCTATTTGTACAAGGATTAAGTAATGTGCTGCTGTGACTGATGGCCTTCAATACGCCCTGAAAGGAGTTCAAAGTGGAGAGCAGAAATGACGTACCCTGCTTGGGGAAAAACTGGTAGGATAGGACTTCAGATAGTTAATTATCTTCAGGAGCCAATTTTATGAGCCCAATTCTTATATCTCCCCACATCCAGAAAAACACTAAAATCCTCCATGGTGATGACTGCTTCTTGTAACTAGCAGAAGCTTCATGAGACCGGCAGAAACCTTCTGGGAAAATATGTGCTTGGTTGCATGTATTCCTCCCTTACCAAAATCACATATATATTTACCTTTTCCCTTACCTCTTTGGAATAGTTTCTCAGAGCTATCTAAGGTACTGCCTCCTGGGCTGCAGTCCTCATTTTGCCCCCAATAAAACTTAACTTGCAACTCTCACATTGTGCTTTTTTTTTTTTAAGTCAGCAGTTTTATGGTGACCACAAGGGATCCAGAGTAGACTTCCTCCTTTGCCTGAACTATGAGGAACCAGAGTCTTGGTACCAGCAACAGCCCCTTGTGCCCATCCACATCCTTGCTGCTGCTGCTGCTGCTAAGTCACTTCAGTCATGTCTGACTCTGTGCAACCCCATAGATGCAGCCCACCAGGCTCCCCTACCCCTGGGATTCTCCAGGCAAGAATCCACCTCCTTGGAGAGTCCAAATGATTTGGTAACTCTCTTCTGGTTCTCAAATCTCCCATATTGGTTGAAAGTCCTGAGTTTTATTTGGCAGTGGAGCAGGTTACCTGCCGCCTTCCAGTTGAAAGATACTTTGTGTGGGGTGGGGGGATGAAGGGATGGGGGTGGGGGCAGGCAGGTTTGAAAGATACCAAGGGAATACCCACCCAAGGGAATGGTTGAAGCATACCAGAATTTGCTCAGCTGTAGGAGATTGAGTGGTCCAGGCTGAGTGGTTAGATAAGAGGCTGATCTGATAGTTTTACAAGGGGCATCAGAAAGCCAGCTCTAACACTTCACCCAAAGTTATACACGTATAAAACTTATACTTGAAAGTACTTACTTAACTGGGGACTCTATACTAAAGGAGATCCCAACATAAAATGAACAAATTGGGGTTCTTTTGATATTCCAAAATTAATATTTATGCAAACATAGTTAGAAAAAGTGGCCATAAGATCAAACAGATTGAATGGAATGCCTACTTTGATTGCTGTCTAGAAGCTTCTCTTGAAACTATATCAGAACAACAACAACAAAAAGACTGCTAGCAGTTCGTCATCGACTGTCTCTCACTCAAGGTATCCTCCTCTATCTGAATTACTTGGCCAGATTTTTTTTTCCCCTCTTACAATCCTTCCACCTTCTGCTGCTCCACTTTCACCAGAAAAGGAGGATTATAAAAACAAAAAGCTAAGCAATATTCTGGTTTGACACCTGAGTCATTCTGTAACCATCAAAATGACGCTTTGCTTAATTTTGCCTTTTAGAAGGCTTAGATGAGGATTTGGCTATTCTAGTCAAAAGTTAATCTAGATTGTTCTGCACTATACACTAACACTTATTAGACTGGCCTACCAACTGTTCAGAACTAATAAAAGAAAAAAGAAAAAAAAAAAAAAAAAAAGAAGGGTATCTACAAAAACTGTGAAATTTCAATTGTGCCAATTAAGTACACAGTGCCACTCAAGGTTAGCCAACCCCCAATCAGTTTAATTGCAACCAGTAGAGAAAGTTCAGAGAAGGCAATGGCACCCCACTCCACTACTCTTGCCTGGAAAATCCCATGGACGGAGGAGCCTGGTGGGCTGCAGTCCATGGGGTAGCTAGGAATCAGACACGACTGAGCAACTTCACTTTCACTTTTCACTTTCATGCATTGGAGAAGAAAATGGCAATCCACTCCAGTGTTCTTGCCTGGAGAATCCCAGGGATGGTGGAGCCTGGTGGGCTGCCATCTATGGGGTCTCACAGAGTCGGACATGACTGAAGCGACTTAGCAGCAGCAGCAGCAGCAGCAGAGAAAGTTAGCCAGAAAAAAAAAATTATATATATGTATATATAATAGTTGTCTGAAGAGGCCTTACAAATAGCTGAGAAAAGAAGGGAAGATAAAGGCAAAGGAGAAAGGGAAAGATATACCCATATCAATGCAGAGTTACAAAGAATAGCAAGGAGAGATAAGAAAGCCTTCCTCAGTGGTCAATGCAAAGAAATAGAGGAAAACAATAGAATGGGAAAGACCAGAGATCTCTTCAAGAAAATTAGAGATACCAAGGGAACACTTCATGCAAAGATGGGCACAATAAAGGACAGTAATTGTATGGACATAACAGAAGTATAAGCTATTAAAAAGAGGTGGCAAGAATACACAGAAGAACTATACAAAAAAAAAAAATCTTTATGACCCAGATAATCACAATGGTGTGGTCACTTACCTGGAGTCAGACATCCTGGAGTGTGATGCTTATGAAGCATCACTATGAACAAAGCTAGTGAAGGTGACAGAATTCCAGTTGAGCTATTTCAAATCCTAAAAGATGATGCTGTGAAAGTGCTTCACTCAATATGCCAACAAATTTGGAAACTCAGCAGTGGCCACAGGACTGGAAAAGGTCAGTTTTCATTCCAATCCCAAAGAAAGGCAATGCCAAAGGATGTTCAAACTATTGCACATTTGCACTCATTTCACACACTAGCAAAGTAATGCCCAAAACTCCCCAAGCCAGGCTTCAACAGTACACGAACCAAAAACTACCAGATGTTCAAGCTAGATTTAGAAAAGGCAGAGGAACCAGAGATCAAATTGCCAATATCCGTTGGATCATAGGAAAAGCAGGAGAGTTCCAGAAAAAAAAAAAAAAAAAATCTGCTTTATTGACTATGCAAAAGTTTAGTGTGGATCATAATAAACTGTGGAAAATTCTTCAAGAGATGGGAATACCAGACCACCTTACCTGCCTCCTAAGAAACCTGTATGCAGGTCAAGAAGCAACAGTTAGAACCTGACATGGAAAAATGGACTGTTTCCAAATCAGGGAAGGAGTACATCAAGGCTGTATATTGTCATCCTGCTTACTTAACTTATATGCAGAGTACATCATGCAAAATGCTGGGCTGGATGAAGCACAAGCTGTACAAGATTGCCGGGAGAAATATCAATAACCTCAGATACGCAAATGACACCACCCTTATGGCAGAAAGTGAAGAACTAAAAAGTCTGTTGATAAAAGTGGAAGAGGAGAGTGAAAAAGTTGGCTTAAATCTCAACATTCAGAAAACTAAGATCATGGCATCTGGTCCCATCACTTCTTGGCAAATAGATGGGGAAACAATGGAAACAGAAAGTGACTTCATTTTCTTGGGCTTCAAAATCACTGCAGATGGTGAGTGTAGCCATGAAATTAAAAGACACTTGCTTATTGGAAGAAAAGCTGTGACCAATCTAGACATTGTATTAAAAAGCAGAGACATTACTTTGCCAAGAAAGGTCCATCTAATCAAAGCTATGGTTTTTCCAGCAGTCATTGTGGATATAAGAGTTGGACTGTAAAGAAAGCCAAGTGCAGAAGAATTGATGCTTTTGAACTGTGGTGTTGGAAAAGACTCTTGAGAGTCCCTTAGACTGCAAGAAGATCAAACCAGTAAATTCTAAAGGAAGTCAGTCCTGAATATTCATTAGAAGGACTGATGCTGAAGCTGAAACTCCAATACTTTGGCCACCTGATGGGTAGAACTTACTCATTGGAAAAGACCCTGGTGCTGGGAAAGATTGAAAACAAGAGGAGAAGGGGACAACAGAGGATTAGATGGTTTTATGGCATCACTGACTCGATGGACGTGAGTTTGAGCAAGCTCCAGGAAATGGTGATGGTCAGGGAAGCCTGGCATGCTACAGGGCATGGGTTCGCAGAGTTGGACACAGCTGAGTGAATGAACTGATCTGACTGAATATATATATATATATATATATATATATATATATGAAATAAGTCTGAATTAGGAAAACCTGATTTTTGTTCCTTGTGCCTTGAGACCAGAGGACTCAGGGTCACTTATGTAGACCATCTCTAATTCCTAGAGCAAAGAAAAAGAAAAGAGGGAATTAAGCCTTTAAAAATATATTTTATAAACTGCATGCATGCTCAATCACTCAGTCATGTCTGACTCTTTGCGACTTTATTTTATAAACTGGTAAATTTTATATTTACATATCTGATTCATGACTAAGTTTAGAAAATGAAGGTACATCTCTCGCTGTGTCTCTGTGAATATATATATGTCTCAGATATCTTTCTCTTTGGATAGCATTGCTGAGGTTAATTTGTAAATAAGCTCTAATTGAATTGGCCTAAATAAATTAAATGGGCTTTCCTGGTGGCTCAGTAGTAGGAATCTGCCTGCCAATTCAGGATACACGGATTAGATTCCTGGGTTGGGAAGATCCCCTGTAGAAGAAAATGGCATCGCATTCCAGTATTCTTGCCTGGGAAATCCCATAGACAGAGGAGCTTGGTGGGTCACAAAAGAGTCAGACATGACTTAGGGACTAAATACCACCACCAAACAAAAGAAAAGTAAGTGCTTACAAATCAAACAATTCTAAATACAAGAGAAATTAAGCTAAATGAGTTTCAGTTCCAGGTGAACTGGGAAGTATTCAATATTAAATTGGTACCTGGTATTTATGTTTAAGTATGTTGATCTAACTAATATAGACATGTCTTGAGTCAAACATTAAATATGATATTAAGTATATTAATTTCAGTGTGCTTAGATTTAATATAAGTTAAATAAAATCTTGTTACATCTGTTACAAATTTGTTAGCAAGGAAAGCAAATCAATAGAACAAAGTTTTAAGGAAGGAAGATGTAAATGAGATAAGAGCTTTTAAATAAACTCTATTAAGAGTAGCTATGTTTCATTCTATACAGAATTTGGTAAATTTACTTTCTAGGGTTGTGCTAAATTAAGTGATGGAAGATTATTGAATAGCTATATCACTTACAAATAAAATAAGATACTGTAACATTAACTACTGATCACTGGCTTCCTCTTACAGAGAAACTAAAGGTATTTTGGACTATTAATGAATATGTTTGGTGCCATCCTGAGATGTTCTCTATAAGAAAGCAAATGTATTTTAGAAATTATCACTGATATTTATACTCACCAATCTTAAGTATGCTAATATAAAAGTTAGTTCATGGTTAATTAAGGAAAATAAGGATATGTGTTTTCAGTAAAAAAGACATAAGAAATTGAGTTGCATTTTACTGAGGGAAAAAGAAGTAGGTCTGACTTACAGGTGACTGTTTTTAGATGGACAAATTAAATGATAGCTACAGAAAGGTTTGTGGAAAATGGATCCTGAGAGAAGAATTTTGTGCACGGTACTAAGTTTTCTTAAGATGTTGAACTACCATTGTTAACAGGTTTTAAGTTATTATGCTTTTAAGTGATCGACTCTGTATTTGCCTTTGAAATTTTTTTTAGTATAAATGTATTTATTTTAATTGGAGGCTAATTGCTTTACAATCTTGTATTGGTTTTGCCATACATTTTTTATTGCTACTTTTGCTAAATGAAAAACTATATTTTTTCAAGTGACCTATGATCCTATCTGACTGTTTTAAACCTTTTTGATATTTATTGAAAAACTTCCTAAATCAAAATTTAATAAAGCCTTTGACATTTAGGTAACTTTGGGATGCTTCAAAGGGCCCTTGAAACATTCCAAAGAGAGATATTAAACTAGGTTTAATTAGGTTAATTTGATACATTAAATTACATGGGAAGTATTATCAAATGAGTAATAAATCTTCTCAGGTTATAGTGAATGGTAAATGTTATTAATATAGATATTCTCAAATTTATGTGAAGTTCCTAAAATTCTGACATGTTCTGGTAAATTGTTATCAGTCATAATTCTTTTTTTTTTTAATTTTATTTTATTTTTAAACTTTACATAATTGTATTAGTTTTGCCAAATATCAAAATGAATCCATCACAGGTATACATGTGTTCCCCATCCTGAACCCTCCTCCCTCCTCCCTCCCCATACCATCGCTCTGGGTCGTCCCAGTGCACTAGCCCCAAGCATCCAGTATTGTGCATTGAACCTGGACTGGCATCTCGGTATTATCTGAAAGTGTTGTATGTCACAGCAGTAACAAAGTTGCTTTAACTGAACTGTAATCAGATTTTAAATGTGCTTTCTTAAATCTTTGTCACTATAGACAGTTGCAGTTTTATTCTGATTCCTTTGCAAAAATGCTTCCTCTTCAAGATAGATAACAGAAAGAACTTTAGGATAAATACAATTTTCTGACTTTCAGCCAATAATGCTGAACTGGGTAAGAAATTAAAGAATCCTAATGGGAAAACCTGATGGCTTTGTAAAACTGTTAACAAAAAGAATTAATTACATAAGACTGAGTGAACTGGTAAAAATGGTTATAACTTTTATGGTTTCTGTCTGGAAAATTACTGGTTTGAAACTGTGTTTTATAGGTGTAATGAAAAGTTTCCCCTTAAACCAATTATGATACAGTAATTTGGTAAATTATACTTTGTAAGCAGAATTGAAACATTTATCTTTTTTCTCTATCTGCTCCCTCCAGAGATTGTAAACTCTTAGGTTTCCAGAAGATTTATCAGATAAGTTAGGAAAGCTACCTCACCAACAGGTACAGAAATCTCAAGGTATTTTGGAGGCATTATAAAGGGAGGAATTCACCTAGATTGGTAGGTGAAATATGTGATAAGCTCTTGGTTGGTGTGACCTTCCTAGCCATGAGAGTTTTTTTAAGTTCAGTCTAAGACTCCTTATAAAAAATTTCAGTAAGCAAAAGCCTATGATCAATTATAGTTATATGAATTATCAGGCCAAGTTTTTTTGAGACCAGACTTATTTTGCAACAGGTTAGTCTTAATTTTGATATATTTGGTAGAAATGAAGATAATTTTGGAAAGAAAATGATTATGTTTCAGCGGATGTTAATTCCAGTTTTGTTGATGTGGGTCTGCATTTACTGACTCACTTCCTAGATAGTTCCTTGTTGTTATGCTATATTAATGTAAAGTTAATTGAATTATTAAAAGGACACACTAAATTTTGTTTCTGAAGCTTATCTCAGTAAAGTTGGGACTTGTAACATGGTATTATGTATACTGGAAAAGACAATTTAGAGGGCTGTCTGAACTACAACTACACTAGGATAAGAAGATGATGACATCAGAAGCAGACAGCTTACCCAAGATGCTGGACCTGATTTGTATAGTCATTTATAATGTTTTCTTAACTTCTTGCACCTTTGCATATAGATCAAATATTTTCTATCATGGACACAATCCTGTGCTAGTTTTTTTTTTTTTTTTTTAATCAATCCAGTTGGTGGGTTTTGGCCAGTTATCTGTGTCTAGTACTTCTACATTACTTTAATGGATTTGTCCACTCCAAGGCTCTAAATGGATGACCTTCAAAAATTTTTCAGAAGAAAGAAAGTTCACTTCTATTTAGGCTATCTTAATATTACTAGGTGGGATCTTCTTACTTGGCCAATTAATAATAGCTGCTCTGACCCTGGCAACAAAATATGAATTTCTTCTAAGTTCAGTTCAGTGGCTCAGTCGTGTCTGACTCTTTGTGACCCCATGAATTGCAGCACACCAGGCCTCCCAGTCCATCACCAACTCCTGGAGTTCACTCAAACTCATGTCCATTGAGTCAGTGATGCCATTCAACCATCTCATCCTCTGTTGTCCCCTTCTCCTCCTGCCCCCAATCCCTCCCAGCATCAGAGTCTTTTCCAATGAGTCAACTCTTCGCATGAGGTGGCCAAAACATTGGAGTTTCAGCTTTAGCATCATTCCTTCCAAAAAAATCCCAGGGCTGATCTCCTTCAGAATGGACTGGTTGGATCTCCTTGCAGTCCAAGGGACTCTCAAGATTGGATCTCCTTGCAGTCCAAGGGACTCTCAAGAGTCTTCTCCAACACCACAGTTCAAAAGCATCAATTCTTCGGCACTCAGCTTTCTTCACAGTCCAACTCTCACATCCATACATGACCACTGGAAAAACCATAGCCTTGACTAGACGGATAGTTGTTGGCAAAGTAATGTCTCTGCTTTTCAATATGCTATCTAGGTTGGTCATAACTTCCCTTCCAAGGAGTAAGCATCTTTTAATTTCATGGCTGCAATCACCATCTGCTTCTAAGTTAGTCAAGCTCAATTAGAGCAATAAGGAAAATTTCAGCCAAGAAATTAAACCTCCCACAATTATGGAATTGATTTATGTGGTTAACACCAGGCTGTAGTCATTTAAGATTTAAGTTCCCCCTTTATCTTAGGAACAATTAAATTATATTAAGGATAACCCTTCATGGATCACAGCCTTGTTGTGGCAAAGGGGCTTGTGTAACTCAATGACACTATGAGCCAAGCTGTGCAGGGCCACCCAAGGCAAATGGGGTCAGTGAAGAGTTCTGACAAAATATGGACCATTGGAGCTGGGAATGGCAGATCACTCCAATATTATTGCCTTGAGAACCCCATGAACAGTATGAAAAGGCAAAAAGATATGACCCTGGAAGATGAGCCCCTAGGTTGGAAGATGTCCAATATGCTAATAGGGAAGAGAGGAGAAATAGAGCCAGAAAGAATGAAGAGGCTGGGACAAAGCAGAAATGATGCCCAGTTATGGATGTGTTTGGTGTTGAAAGTAAAATCTGATGCTGTAAAGAATCATATTGCATAGCACCCTGAAATATTAAGTCCATGAATCAAGGTAAATTGGATGTGGTCAAGCAAGTCATGGCAAGAATGAACAACATCTTGGGAATCAGTGAACTAAAGTGGACAGGAATGGGAGAATTTAACTCAGATGACCATCATGTCTACTACTGTGGGCAAGAATCCCTTAGAAGGAATGGAGTAGCCCTTACAGTCAACAAAAGAGTACAAAATTCAGTACTTATGTGCAATCTCAAAAATGACAGAATGATCTTGTTTCATTTCCAAGGCAAAGCATTAGAAATCACAACAAAGTCTATGCCCCAACCACTAATGTCAAAGAAACTGAAGTAAAATGGTTCTATGAAGACCTAAAAGACCTTCTGGAACTAACACCAAAAAAGATGTCTTTTTCATTACAGGGTATTGGAATACAAAAGTAGGAAGATAAGAGAAGCCTGGAGTAACAGGCAAGTTTGGTCTTGGAGTACAAAAAGAAACACAGCAAGGCTAAGAGTTTTGTCAAGAGAATACAGTGGTCATAGCAACACCCTCTTCCAACAACACAACAGACAACCCTACACATGGACCTCACCAGACAGTCAAAATCAAAATAAGATTGATTATAGTCTGTGACTGCAGCCATGAAATTAAAAGATGCTTACTCCTTGGAAGGGAAGTTACGACCAACCTAGATAGCATATTCAAAAGCAGAGACATTATTTTGCCAACAAAGGTCTGTCTAGTCAAGGCTATGGTTTTTCCAGTGGTCATGTATGGATGTGAGAGTTGGACTGTGAAGAAAGCTGAGCACTGAAGAATTGATGCTTTTGAACTGTGGTGTTGGAGAAGACTCTTGAGAGTCCCTTGGGCTGCAAGGAGATCCAACCAGTCCATTCTAAAGGAGATCAGCCCTGGGTGTTCTTTGGAAGGAATGATGCTAAAGCTGAAGTACTCCAGTACTTCACCTCATGTGAAGAGTTGACTCATTGGAAAAGACTCTGATGCTGGGAGGGATTGGGGACAGGAGGAGAAGGGGACGACAGAGGATGAGATGGCTGGATGGCGTCACTGACTCGATAGATTTGAGTTTGAGTGAACTCTGGGACTTGGTGATGGACAGGCAGGCCTGGCTTGCTGCGATTCATGGGGTCGCAAAGAATCGGACATGACTGAGTGACTGAACTGACTGACAGTCTTTGGAGAAGCTGTTTACAGTCAGCAAAAACAAGACCAGGAGCTGATTGTGGCTCAGATCATCAGCACCTTATTGAAAAATTCAAATTTAAGTTGAAGAAAGTAGGAAAACCACTAGACCATTCAAGTATAATCTAAATCAAATCCCTTGTGATTACACAGTGAAGGTGATCAATAGATTCAAAGGATTAGATCTGGTAGACAGAGTGCCTGAAGAACTATGGATGGAGGTTCATGACATTGTACAGGAGGCAGTGATCAAGACCATTTCCAAGAAAAAGAATGCAAAAAGGCAAAATGGTTGTCTGAGGAGGCTTAACAAATAGCTGAGGAAAGAAGAGAAGTGGAAAGTAATGGAGAAAGGGAAAGATATACCCAACTGGATGCAGAGGTACAGAGAATAGCAAGGAGAGATAAGATGACATTCTTAAGTGAACAATGCAAAGAAAGAGAGGAAAACTATAGAATAGGAAAGGTTAGAGATATCTTTAAGAAAATTAGAGATATTAAAGGAAAATTTCATGCAAAGATGAACACAATAAAGAACAGAAATGGCAAGGACCTAACAGAAGCAAAAGAGATTTAGAAGACGTGGCAAGAATATACAGAAAAACTTCTACAGAAAAGGTCTTAATGACCTGAGCAACCATGATGGTGTGGTCACTCACCTATAGCCAAACATCCTGGAGTGTGAAGTCAAGTGGGCTTTAGGAAGCACTACTACAAAATTAGTGGAGGTGATAGAATTCCAGCTGAGTTATTTAAAATCCTAAAAGATGATGCTGTTAAAGTGCTACACTCAATATGTTAGCAAATTTGGAAAACTCAGCAGTGACCACAGGACTGGAAAAAGAGTTTTCATTCCAATCCTGAAGAGCTATGTCAAAAATGTTAAAGCTACTTCACAATTGTGCTCATTTCACATGCTAGCAAGGTAATGCTCAAAATCCTTCAAACTAGGCTTCAGAAGTGCATGAACTAAGTATTTCCATATGTAGAAGCTGGATTTAGAAAAGGCAGAGGAACCAAACATCAAATTACCAATATCCATTGGATCATAAAGCAAGGGAATTCCAGAAAAAAGTATCTACTTCTGCTTCATTGTCTACACTTAAGCCTGTGACTGTGTGGATCACAACAAACTGTGGAAAATTCTTAAGGAGATAGGAATACCAGACCACTTTACCTGTTGCTTGAGAGTTCTAGAGTGTCCTGTTTGTTATTCCCACTTGTAGGGAGCACCAAGATGAATGGAGGCTAGTGGCTCAGCAAATACTGAGGACCAAAGATGGAAGCCACATTTCACTAATCCTAGAAGGCCCAGTTGATCTTTGCCTTTCTAAGATAGGATTCTGCAGAAAAGGTCCCCTGAATACATTCCATTGTCTTGTCAGGGAGGTTAGGACCACCTAAAATACACCAGAACTAGTGTATAAATAGAACTGGAAGACTCTACAGATAAGAGAGAAAGTTGTCATTCTTTGAGAAGTGCTGAATCCCAAAAGACCTATGCCCAAAATCATTTCCCCAATGGTTTGCCTATGGCTCACTTCTAGCCATCTCCTCTGTTTAAGGCTGTGTCTTTAGACATTTAGAATTTTGGCCCACAGTAAAAATTTTATTTTATACAGTGAACCAATGAATGCTTTCACCTGTGTGTCTACTTGCATGTAGCTTCATATATATTTTCATGTATTTGTGGATTGAAGCTTTTATATGACAAAATTGCTAAATATTGGCAGTTTTATATTGTTTGACCAAATATAAAAGTTTCATTATCTTTAGTATGTGCAATCACTGTAATACTTTTCATTTATTCTACTTCATTTTTAAGAAGGGCCAGTTGTTGCTCATTTTGTTTATTTCATAATCATAATTACTATTTTGCTGTGGCCCACAGTTTGAAAAACACTGGTCTAAGGTATTACCTCATAAAGACTCTTCTTAAAATACAGGAGTTTTCCCTGGGATAGATAATGCCACAAATTAAGGCCAGAAGTTTCTCTAAAGATTGTGCAGATGACAGGAGTAGGAAGTGAGGGAGAAAGAGAGGGAAAGGCCTGACACTAGTAGAATAGGCCAAGTCAGAGTCTCTGGGAAGTCACGAAACAATGGAACTAGAAAGGTCCAAATCTGTCATGCTATTCATGGAGAAACTCGGATACAGGTAAGGAAATGACTTGCTAAAGGCCATATTTTAAATATGTGACAGAGCCACAGTTAGAACCTGAGGCTCTTGACCTGTAGTCTGGAGCATCTTCCTGCCAAGGAGAATTGTGGCAAGACAGGGCTTATTCCCACATAGCAAGCCCCACAGACCAGAGCTGGCACAAAGTATTCACCAGCATTTGGGTCCTAGTACATGGGCCAGTGGACAAAATTTAATCAACCTCCACTGGATTCTGTATGCGAGTATCAGCACTAGCTTATTTGACATACCTTGTTATCAGCAACCCATTCTGCTGCTGACAGCTCCTGTCAGCAGAACCAGTGTCTAGTTACATGCTCATCCTAGCTAAGAAAAGGGTGGGGAAGAGTAATGTGGTCTGCATGCATAGCTGTTCCTCAAGCCAGCTCTCTGGTTTAGGCAGGGAAGATGTGGCACACAGCTCATAGAGCAGCTATAGACAACAAAGAACCCTGAACTTTTCCTATTGGGCTGCCTTATTCTAGTCTTATTCTCTAAGAACAGCTAGAATCCATTGACCTGACCTGTAAGTCCAGCATGACTTTGAATTGAGGCTTTAGCACTAGCCTCAAACAAGTGCCACTTGTTTCCCTTTTACAATTGTTGTGGTACTATTCCGGGTGCCCAACTCTGGCATTAAGTTTCCTTCCTGGGTCACCTACATTTTGCCTCCAGCCCAGGGGTCTCACTCAGGGATTATGAGTCTGACCAGGTAGCAGCTTGTTCAGTGATTTTGAACCTGACCAGGCAGCATGTTTATAAGGCCTAGATCCAGGAAATCTGAATTCATCTTTGAGTAGTTGGGCTCTTAAGGATGCTACAAAGTCCTTTCACTCAGTAACAAGATTGAGGGAGAAAGATGAACATCACAGAAGAGCTTCAGATCATTCAGGATTATTCTATTGAGTGGTTATTAAAATGATTAAAATGGGTTTTTAAACCCAACATTTTTCATTGAATTATTCTACAGTTGCCTTGGGAAAACTTCTCCCTGGTGAAGTAACACAAATTCCAAAGCCTGTGGCCTCTGAATAAGAACCATGAAATTCTGGGGAAAACTTCAAATTTTTCCAGCAAAAGCAAAGGACTTGAAGCCCTGCTCCTTGTGTGAGAGTCTGGGTAGTTCTCCCCAAAGGAAGGCCAGATGGGTTACCTGATGACATTTTTCACCTACATCCACCTTCCTGGTGGTGGTATACTCAAAGACACATTGTAGGGTTTCACTATTTATTAGACAACAAAGTTGCTTAGTTGAGAGAGATTGTCTGTCTTATCAGGTGACTGTTCACTTATAGTGCTGCATCTACCCAAAAGGGACAGCTTTGTGTTCTTTGGAAAGAGCATGTAATGGGTCTGCCCAAAAAGGATTTTTTTTTTCTAACTAATACTGCATAGGCTAGGGAAGCACTGATGAGACCTGAAGAACTGTTTCTAAGAGAAATGTTCCAGAAGCTTCTCTGGGCTGATCAGAGTTCAAAAACAGAGACCTCTGAAAACTAGACCTTTCCCTGCTCACTCACTTTAACCCTCTGGTATTTCCTATTTCAAAGCTTTAAGTCTTACATTCATGTTGATCTGTCCTTAATCCAGTTCTTCATCCCTGCTTTACTCTTAAACTTCAGAAAGGTATTATCTAACTATCTACCTACCATCTCCATCTGGAGAGTATTCAGGTACCTCACACTCAGGGTACTTTCCAAACCACTAATCCTGCCAATATTCCCCAACTGTGCTGTATGTTTTCTATTTGACCTGAATATTCTCTCTCCACTCTTCACACTCTTCGGTTTCCTGAAACTTTGACCTGTAGATACTTACTGCCTTCCCTGATTCTCTTTCCTTCTCACATGCAGTTCACAATACATGATCCCTCTTTCTCAGCTCCAATAGCATTCTGGGTGTCGATGAACAGGTTGTATATGTGAATGTTCCTGTGCTGAAAAGTGATCACTTTGATGGCAGAGACCATGATATATTTATCTCTGTAGCTCCAGTGCCTATTGGAGGGTCTACTATGTAATAAGTACTCAGATGATTCTCAATTGATGTAGATTTTTTCTTTCCTTTTTATTTAATTTTTGGTGTGTGTGTGTATGTACACACATGTGCTAAAACAGATAGGAAAGTGGAGAATCAGTGTACTGGAGATCATGACAAATTACAAGAAGGAGTTTAAAACCGGGGGTCCAGAATGGAAAAGAACACTAAAGAAGGAAGTAAAAGGCAGAAAGGAATTGATATCTAAGGAACATGTGTTACATGCCAGGCTTCTTAATCTCAGATAAATTAAGTAATTTGCCAAAGGTCACAAGGCTAAGCATCTGGGAAAAAGTTGAAAGGAAAAGTAAATGTTTGGGTGAGCTATGGAAACACAGATAGGAAGGAAAGAAGTCAATATTTAGTATGACAAAATGGTGCAGGTTCTGGAGTGCAAATAAGCCCCTAAAGTGAGTAGGAGCTAGCCAAGGAATTTGGTAAACATTCAGATTCCTACATACCATTCTCCAATGATTCAGATTCAGTAGGCATAGGATGGGGCTTGGGTCTCACATGGTGCCTCACATGATGCTTATGCAGAGGGTCTATAAACCACACTTTGAGAAACACCGAGGTAGGCAGTGGGATCCACTGGAAGATTTTTAAAGATTTTTTTTTAAAACTTATGAATTAATCAAATCTCAGAGATGGAAGAATCAAGAATCCCCTCTCCAAAGCCCCTGGCAAAGGGCCTTCTAGCCTCTGTCCCCATCCCACTAATTGAGACCATGCCCACATTACAAGGCAGTCTATCCAGGTTGTTGCTAGACTGATACCTAAGTTATTAGAAAATTCTTCTTTAAATTGAATCTAAATTTGCCTCTCCATTAAATGTCACTCATTTGCCCTAGCTTTGCCTTATGGAGTAGCACAGGTCAAGTTTCTCTGTTGCATGCTAGATAGGAAGGCAGCCCCAACAGACAGGAAGTGAGGGTGCACTGAGAATAGCTGCAGAGTGAAACTGAAATTCTCTGTAGGACTGAGTTACCACAGCTAAGAAAGCAACAGAGCCAAGGCTTAAATTCATAACATCTGTGTTTTCTTTAGCAAAAAAAAAGCGCTTGTCTGAAGATCTAAAGGATTAGGATTAAGCCTTAGTTCTTCCCCTAAGTCACTGTGTAACCTTTCCCTTTCCTGATTCTAGGTTCCACATTTGTAATACAATATGTAATAAAATACAGACCAGGGGCTTCAGCTAGATGACTATTAAATTTTCTTGCAGCTCATTCATTCATTCAGTCCAAATATGGTCACTCAGTAATCACCTCCTCAATGTCAGGCCCTGTGTGAGCAAGACACCATCTCTCCCTCACAAAGCTCCTACTTTAATGACGGCAGAAGACCATACTAACCTGCCCTGAGTCTCAGGCAAGAGGGGAGTAATCACATGACATCTATAAATCATAAATATTCCTGAATAAAAACTCTTCAAAAGGACCCAGGATGTGAAGGTAACTAGAGACATATCCTGATGGCTCTAGAGGAGACACAGACTAAGGATTTTGGAAGTGTTAGTTGCTCAATCATGTCCAGCTCTGTGCAACCCCATAGACTGTAGCCTGCCAAACTACCCTGTCCATGGGGATTCTCTAGGCAAGAATACTGGAGTAGGTTGCCAAGCCCTCCTCCAGGAGATCTTCCTGACCTAGGGATAAAACCCATATATTTTACATCTCCTGCACTGGCAGGTAGGTTCTTTACCACTAGCACCACCTGAGAAGCCCAAGGATTTTGGAAGGAAACAGTATAAAAGAAGTCAGGGAGATGACTGGGGAGAGCAGAGAAGAGGTGATAAAAAAGGGAAGGAAGGAAGGAAGGAGGGAAGGGGTGAGAGAGAGAGGAAGGGAAGTCTTCCTAGCCAGTATTCAGAAACAAGGTTGTCAATATATTATTTTCTACAGTCTTTTCGTCCTTAAGGCCCAAAGGCATCATATGATTTGCCTTAGAACCTGACATGATTTAAAGGACCAAAGTGAGAGTCAACTCCAGCTCTATCACCTCTGCATTGTCATTGTTGTTCAGTTGCCTAGTCATGTCCGACTCTTTGCAATCCCATGGACTGTAGCACACAAGGTCTCCCTGTCTTTCACCATCTCCTGAAGTGTGCCCACATTCTTATCCATTGCATTGGTGATGCCATCCAGCCATCTCATCCTGGAATAGTGGCTTCCAGGAATTACCTCTGTGTAGTGGCTTCTAAAGGCTGGGTAGCCCAGGAGGTCCAGAGAAGCAATGAATATCGTATGCAGATAGGAAACTTCATCTCTCTTGCATGCCGTGAACTTTCAGTAGCCGCTCTTATCCTACGTGCCATTATTATCAGGTCTCAGCTGGCTCTCAATCAGTTCTTGCTATGAGGTCTGCTAATAAGTCTCAGGTTGTTCCCTTGGCTCCTCCCAAAAGTATGAAATGTGAACAATGGTATTTCAGGCTTTGAGTCAGGTACTGGGAAGATATATGACAAGATCTGAAATGATCGTCATACAGTAAATATGCCTCATTACCCCACTACTTTGCCTGCAAAAACAAGATCAGGAGCCGACTGTGGATCAGATCATGAACTCCTTATTGCCAAATTCAGACTTAAGTTGAAGAAAGTAGGGAAAACCACTAGACTATTAAGGTATGACCTAAATCAAATCCCTTATGATTATACAGTGGAAGTGAGAAATAGATTTAAGGGACTAGATCTGATAGATAGAGTGCCTGATGAACTATGGACTGAGGTTCGTGACATTGTACAGGAGACAGGGATCAAGACCATCCTCATGGAAAAGAAATGCAAAAAAGCAAAATGGCTGTCTGGGGAGGCCTTACAAATAGCTGTGCAAGGAAGAGAAGTGAAAAGCAAAGGAGAAAAGGAAAGATATAAGCATCTGAATGCAGAGTTCCAAAGAATAGGAAGAAGAGATAAGGAAGCCTTCCTCAGTGATCAATGCGAAGAAATAGAGGAAAACAACAGAATGGGAAAGACTAGAAATCTCTTCAAGAAAATTAGAGATGCCAAAGGAATATTTCATGCAAAGATGGGCTCGATAAAGGACAGAAATTGTATGGACCTAACAGAAGCAGAAGATATTCAGAAGAGGTGGCAAGAATACACAGAACTGTACAAAAAATATCTTCACTCCCCAGATAATCACGATGGTGTGATCACTCACCTAGAGCCAGACATCCTGGAATGTGAAGTCAAGTGGGCCTTAGAAAACATCACTATGAACAAAGCTAGTGGAGGTGATGGAATTTCAGTGGAGCTATTTCAAATACTGAAAGATGATCCTGTGAAAGTGCAGCACTCAATATGCCAGCAAATTTGGAAAACTCAGCAGTGGCCACAGGACTGGAAAAGGTCAGTTTTCATTCCAATCCCAAAGAAAGGCAATGCCAAAGAATGCTCAAACTACCACACAATTGCACTCATCTCACATGCTAGTAAAGTAATGCTCAAAATTCTCCAAGCCAGGCTTCAGCAATACGTGAACTTCCAGTTGTTCAAGCTGGTTTTAGAAAAGGTAGAGGAACCAGAGACCAAATTGCCAATATCCGCTGGATCATGGAAAAGCAAGAGGGCTCCAGAAAAACATCTATTTCTGCTTTATTGACTATGCCAAAGCCTTTGACTGTGTGGATCACAATATACTGTGGAAAATTCTGAAAGAGATGGGAATACCGGACTACCTGACCTGCCTCTTGAGAAACCTGTATGCAGGTCAGGAAGCAACAGTTAGAACTGGACATGGACCAACAGACTGGTTCCAAATAGGAAAAGGGGTACATCAAGCCTGTATATATATATTTTTTAATTTAATTTTATTTTTAAACTCTACATAATTGTATTAGTTTTGCCAAATATCAAAATGAATCCACCACAGGTATACATGTGTTCCCCATCCTGAACCCTCCTCCCTCCTCCCTCCCCATACCATCCCTCTGGGTCGTCCCAGTGCACTAGCCCCAAGCATCCAGTATCGTGCATTGAACCTGGACTGGCATCTCGTTTCATACATGATATTTTACATGTTTCAATGCCATTCTCCCAAATCTTCCCACCCTCTCCCTCTCCCACAGAGTCCATAAGACTGTTCTATACATCAGTGTCTCTTTTGCTGTCTCGTACACAGGGTTATTGTTACCCTCTTTCTAAATTCCATATACATGTGTTAGTATACTGTATTGGTGTTTTTCCTTCTGGCTTACTTCACTCTGTATAATAGGCTCCAGTTTCACCAACCTCATTAAAATGGATTCAATTGTATTCTTTTTAATGGCTGAGTAATACTCCATTGTGTATATGTACCATAGCTTTCTTACCCATTCATCTGCTGATGGACATCTAGGTTGCTTCATCGCAGCACTGTTTATAATAGCCAGGACATGGAAGCCTGTATATTGTCACCCTGCTTATTTAACTTCTATGCAGAGTACATCATGAGAAACGCTGGGCTGGAAGAAGCACAAACTGGAATCAAGATTGCTGGGAGAAATATCAATAACCTCAGATATGCAAATGACATCACCCTTATGGCAGAAAGGGAAGAGGAACTAAAAAGCCTCTTGATGAAGGTGAAAGAGGAGAGTGAAAACGTTAGCTTAAACTCAACATTCAGAAAACTAAGATCATGGCATCTGGTCCCATCACTTCATGGGAAATAGATGGGGAAACAGTGGAAACAGTGTCCAACTTTATTTTTTGTGGCTCCAAAATCACTGCAGATGGTGACTGCAGCCATGAAATTAAAACATACTTACTCCTTGGAAGAAAAGTTTTGACCAACCTAGATAGCATATCGAAAAGCAGAGACATTACTTTGCCAACAAAGTCCATCTAGTCAAGGCTATGATTTTTCCAGTGGTCATGTATGGATGTGAGAGTTGGACTGTGAAGAAAGCTGAGGGCCGAAGAATTGATGCTTTTGAACTGTGGTGTTGGAGAAGACTCTTGAGAGTCCCTTGGACTGCAAGGAGATCCAACCAGTGCATTCTGAAGGAGATCAGCCCTGGGATTTCTTTGGAAGGAATGATGCTAAAGTGGAAACTCCAGTACTTTGGCCCCCTCATGCGAAGAGTTGACTCATTGGAAAAGACTCTGATGCTGGGAGGGATTGGGGGCAGAAGGAGAAGGGGATGACAGAGGATGAGATGGCTGGATGGCATCACTGACTCAATGGACGTGAGTCTGAGTGAACTCTGGGAGTTGGTAATGGACAGGGAGGCCTGGAGTGCTGCGATTCATGGGGTCACAAAGAGTCAGACATGACTGAGTGACTGAACTGAACTGAACTTGCATGCAAAGGTGTGTATAGTTAAAGCTATGGTTTTTCCAGTAGTCATCTATGGATTTGAGAGTTGTTCTATAAAGAAGACTGAGCACCAAAGAAGTGATGCTTTTGAACTGTGGTGTTGGACAAGACTCTTGAGAGTACTTTAGACTGCACGGAGATCAAACCAGTGAATCCTGAAGGAAATCAACCCTGAATATTCAGGGGAAGGAATGGTGCTGAAGCTCTAGTACTTTGGCAATAGTATGATACAAGGAACTCCAATACCTGATGCAAGGAACTGACTCATTGGAAAAGACCCTGATGCTGGGAAAGATTGAAGGCAGGAGGAGGAGGGAATAACAGAGGATGAGTTGATTGGATGGCATCACTGACTCAATGAACATGAGTTTGAGCAAGCTCCGGGAGATGGTGAAGAACAGGGAAGCCTGGCATTCTACAGTCCATGGGGTGGCAAAGAGTCAGACAAAGCTGAATGACTGAACAACAACACCCCATTCTGTGCTTGTGTACAAATCACTAATTGATCATACCACTTTCTTCTACAGAACTTAAACACTGTCTCAGAAGCATCATCTGTAAATGGATAAACCTGGGAATGAAAAACTATATTTGCAACCCTGCTTAGGCCTATCAGATCGTGTTGTTGAAAGTTGTGTCTGACTCTGTAACCCCATGGACTACAGCACGCCAGGCTTCTCTGTCCCTCACCATCTCCTAGAGTTTGCCCAAGATCATGTTTATTGAGTTGGTGATGCCATCCAACCATCTCATCCTCTGTCACCCTCTTCTCCTTCTGCCTTCAATCTTTCCCAGCATCAGGGTCTTTTCCAATGAGTCAGTTCTTTGCATCAGGTGGCCAAAGCATTGGAGCTTATGCTTCAGCATCAGTCCTTCCAATAGGCAATTGTCTGCTCCATGTCTGCAAAGTGTGTAATTGAAAGTTTCAGTAAGTCTACAGAGGCTCATTTAGCAAATGTTCTTCTTTTATACTGAGTACTGTCCTGAAAAGAAGCAGAGGAGAGACCTAAAAGTGTCCTTAGAGATTATCTAGTGTAACTGAAGCACTTGTCCTACTTGCACTGAGAAGTTTAGTGCTTGAGCTTCCTAGAGGCTAGAGAAAAGGGACATATAGTGGACTATATAGTTTCCATATTTGATAAAATAAAATGAGTTGTTTAGGAGTAACAAAGTTTCTCCTGGATTAAATGGAAAGGGAATTTATGCAGGAAAAATTTTATTGTGTGCTTCATATGTTTCATTATTATGATAGGCATCTTGACCTAAAATACTGTTTTTCAAATTTGTGACAACCTTATGAGATAAGAATTATTAGTTTTATTTTGAAGATGATGAAATTAAGAAACAGAGAGGTAAATAATCCTGCCTTAAGTCAATAGCTAGTAAATGATATAATCAATATTTGATCAAGATTTGATAAATTTCATTGTAAAACTTTTTTCAAGCATAGTATGTTACCTCCAAAAGTAACACATGATGACAATGAAATTTTGTTCCATTGATTCCACAAACACATACTGAGAATGTCCTAGATGCCAGGCACTGTTCTAGTCACTGTAGGAAACAAGGTAAATAGGATTCTAGTCACAGAGTTTATGATTTGGAGGTCAAGGGGTTAAGGAGGGCACAGATAGCACTCAAAAATACTTAAAATATTTTATTATAAATTATGAAAGTGTTAATAAGGGGGAAAAGTATATCACTGAATTTGATAAAGTCTTGGAGGTTTGAGTTAAATCTGTAAGTGAAGGATAGGGAGAGTGCTAAAACTAACTCTCCAAGCTGATGGAAAAGCTCATGCAAAAATTCTGTGGTGGGAAGACCTGAAAAAAACTTTATTATGCAAAGAACATATCACCTTACCTGTCTCTTGAGAAACCTGTATGCAGGTCAAGAAGCAACACTTAGAACTGAATGTGGAACAACTGGCTAGTTCCAAATTGGGAAAGGAGTATGTCAAGGCTGTATATTGTCAGCCTGTTTGTTTAACTTCTATGCAGAGTACATCATGCAAAATGTTGGGTGAATGAATCACTAGCTGGAGTCAAGATTGCTGGGAGAAATAGCAACAACCTCAGATATGTAGATGATACCACTTTAATGGCAGAAAGTGAAGAGGAATTAAAGAGCCTCTTGATGAGGGTGAAAGAGGAGAGTGAAAAAGCTGGCTTTTAAAATTCAACATTTGAAAGTGGAGATCATGGCTTCTGGTCCCATCACTACATGGCAAATAGAATGAAAGAAAGTAGAATCAGTGAGATTTTATTTTCTTGAGCTCCAAAATCACTACAGATGGTGACTGCAGCCATGAAATTAAAAGATGCTTGCTCCTTGGAAGGAAAGCTATGACAAACCTAGACAGTGTATTAAAAAGCTAAGACATCACTTTGTCGACAAAGGTCTGTATAGTCAAAGCTGTGGTTTTTCCAGTAGCCATGTATGCATGTGAGAGTTGAACAATAAAGAAGGCTGAGCACCCAAGAATTGAGGCTTTCGAATTGTGGTGCTGGAGAAGACTCTTGAGAGTCCTTGGACTGAAGGAGATCAAACCAGTCAATTCTAAAGGAAATCAGTCCTGAATATTCACTAGAAGGACTGATGCTGAAGCTCCCATACTTTGGCCACCTGATTCAAAGAGCTGACTCATTGGAAAAGACCCTGATGCTGGGAAAGATTGAAGGCAAAGGAGAAGGGATGGCAGAGAATGAGATGGTTAGATAGCATCACCGACTCAATGGAGATGAATTTGAGGAATCCCCGGGAGACAGGGAAGGACAAGGAAGCCTGGTGTGCTGCACTCCATCAGGTTGCAAAGAGTCAAACACGAGTTAGCAGCTGAACAACAAAAACAGTGTCAGGACCACATAACATAAGGAAGAAAATTATAGGTGAAGAAGGCCCCATAGGCTTTGTTGAGGAGTTTGGATTTCGTCTTATGTACAAAGGAAATCAATAGAGAAATTTAAGCAAGTGAATACAAATGATGCAATGTATATTTCAAGTAATTTTTTCATTATGATACATAGCATGTATGTAGAAAGCTGCATAAAAATGATTTGTGTAATCCATGAACATTTTTAGAATGAAATGCATATAACTGTCAGGACTGCTTTCTAGTTGCAGTGCGCAGGCTTCTCATTGCAGTGGCTTCTCTTGTTGCAGAGCACAGGCTCTAGGAACATGGCCTTCAGTAGTTGCAGCCTGCAGGCTCAGAAGTTGCAGTTCGCTGGCTCACTCCAGAGCATGTGGCTTCAGTAGTTGTGGCCCACAGACATAGTTGCTCCACAGCATATGGGATCTTTCCAAACCAGGGATTGAACCTCTGTCCCCTATATTGGAAGGCAGATTCCTATCCACTGTAACATCAGGGGAGTCCCTCTAGTAATTTTTTTGCTCTGAATTGTTCTTCATCATATATTACTAGCTATTCTTACTTTTTAAATTAATGTTTATACGGCATATCTTTTCCATGCTTTTACTTTCAACCTAGTGATGTCACTGTATTTAAAGAGAGATTACTAAATAAAGTATTTCACTGCATAAGTTATTTTTTCACTCTAGCAATATTTGTCTCAATTATATTTGGGCAATTTACATTTAAGATAATTATTGATATCTGTCATATTTTTTCCTGTTTGATTGCTCTGTTTTCTGTTCCCATTCTCTCTCTCTTTTTAAACATTATTCTGGGTTATTTGAACATTTTTTAGTATTCCATCTTGATTTATTTATAGTGTATTTTTTATTACGTCACTTTGTATCATTTTCTTAGTGGTGGCTCTAGATATTGATATACCTACATAGCTTATCACAGTTTTCTGCTATTACCATTTAATTATTTCAATTTAAGTGCATCAACTTTACTTTCTTTAGATGCTTTTACCTTCCCCACTTTAAAAACATAATTTGTTAAGTATTTCTTCTGTATACATTGAGCACTATATCAGATTTTGGATTTTTTGGTTTGCTTATGAATATTGATTTAAGAAACTCGTGAGAAGTAAGACAGTCTGCTATAGTCATCCCAAGTTTTACCCATTCTAATATTCTTTCCTTTACATGGTTCAAAGCTTTCTTTTGTCATCATTTACTTTATATGCAGAGAACTTTTAGTCATTCTTTTTAGCTAGGTCTGCTGATGACAAATTCTCTCAATTTTTCTTCATTTTAAAATGTCTTTATTTTCCTTGCATAACAAAGTATAATTTAACTGGATATATAAAACTAGATTGACAGTTATTTCCTATCAGTACCTAAAAATGTATCACTTTCTTTTATCCTCTATTTCTTGGATCCCAAAGATACAAATGTTGGATCTTTGGTTATTGTCCCACAGGTCTCCACATATTCATTTTGTCTCTGTTATACATATTATGTGAGTTATATTGTTTTGTCCCCAAGTTTACTGATTTAATTCTCTGTCATCTCTGGTGTCCTGATGGCTCAGCAGTAAAGAATCCACCTGAAATGCAGGAGATGTTCAATCCCTGGGTTATGAAGATCCCCTGGAGGAGGGCATGGCAACTGACTCCAGTATTCTTGCCTGGAAAATCCCATGGACAGAGGAACCTGGTGGGCTACAGTCCATAGGGTCACAAAGAGTCAGATACAACTTAGCAACTGAACAACATGCCCATCTCTAATAAATAATTCAAAACATCTTCACAAAGTGTTTATATCAATTTATATTTCCACCAGCAGTATGTGAGAGTTACCTTTATATTCTTACCATCACTTGTTATCCTAAGAAGCAATGGCACCCCATTCCAGTATTCTTGCCTGGAAAAATCCCATGGATGGAGGAGCCTGGTAGGCTATAGTCCATGGGGTAGCTAAGAGTCGGACACGACTGAGAGACTTCACTTTCACTTTTCACTTTCATGCATTGGAGAAGGAAATGGCAACCCACTCCAGTATTCTTGCCTGGAGAATCCCAGGGACTGGGGAGCCTGGTGGGCTGCCATCTATGGGGTCACACAGAGTCGGACACGACTGAAGCAACTTAGCAGCAGCAGCAGCACTTGTTATCCGGTTTTGAAATATTTTTAAAACAACAAATATTTTAAAATATTTGTTATCAGAAATTTAAAATATTTTTTGATGAGCATGTCAGATATGCAATTAAAAAAAAAAATCTCCCCAGCTCAATGCAGTGGAAGAGGCAAATGGACCACATCTTCAGCAGCAATTTTATGGATGATATAGACATACTTTTTGTTTTATCTTGGATTGCAATTACAACAAAGGACATGCTGGTGAAACAGAACTAAGGAAAGACATTTCGGCCAATGGAGGGGAAAACGAGGCAGTTACAACCAAGAAGGCCCAAGAATATAATGATGGGGTTCCTAAATTATGAATTGAGGTTCTTCAGGATACCACAGTGAACTCACAGGTGCATGTAACATATTTTAATTTTTTGAGGGAAACACAGTAGTACTTGACATCTTTAAGACATCCTGCAAGCTACTAGCTTGAGATAGTTAAAAATTTCAACATTTTATTGTGCAACATTCCTTTTCATGGCTGTCATGATAAAATCAAGTATTGTGTGAAAATCCTTATGGAACAGGAAATGGAAGTAGTGATATCCAATCTGATTCAAGGATCTGAGAAGTTATACACTGCCCAAAATATGATTATTTAAAATGAAATAAAATTACATATTACTGTATATTATCATGTGTATTAATATTTTTATTTTACTGTATGTGTATCATTTCCAAGTAGCTAAGTTATTAGAGCATGAATGCTTTTTGACTTGTTTGAACTTGACTATCTAATAAATGGGACTATTGGATATTTCTTAAGTCTTACAGACACTATAAAAAAAAATAATGAGATGCTAAGGGCATTGGTAACCAAGGAAGCTTGGGAACATTTGATATAACCTGAAAAATCAAGAGAAATAGATGGGAAGGTACCCTAAATGCTTCCTCTCTTGCCTTTCTCCCTGCTGTGTTAGAGGTCACAAGACTGCCTGGAGCTTCCTTCAAGTTTCTCTTTTCCTGTTTCTGACTTCTCAGTGCTTGGTGGTGGGGGATGGGGAGTGGATCAGTGTGGAAATAGGGGATCTGAATAAGAATTTCTATATTATCTGATCTGTCTCTAGATTAACCTACATTTTCAGCTTATTTTATGAAAAAAGGGCCCACAAAAAGTGATTACAATCAAAATAAGAATTGTCATCTAGTTAATTGTAAGAAACTGAAAGTTGCTCAGTCGTGTCCGACTCTTTGTGACCCCATGGACTATACAGTCCATGGAATTCTCCAGGCCAGAATATTGAAGTGGGTAGCCTTTCCTTTCTCCAGGAGATCTTTCCAATCCAGGGGTCGAACCCAAGTCTCCCACATTGCAGGCAGATTCTTTCCCAGCTGAGCCATCAGGGAAGCCCAATACTAGAGTGGGCAGCCTATCCCTTCTCCAGTGGATCTTCCCAACCTAGGAATCAAAATGGGGTCTCCTGCATTGCAGGTGGATTCTTTACCAACTGAACTATTAGGGAAGCCCCAGTTTTTCATTTTTTATTTATTTATTTATTTATTTTTAATTTAATTTTATTTTTAAACTTTACAATATTGTATTAGTTTTGCCAAATATCGAAATGAATCCGCCACAGGTATACCCACGTTCTCCATCCTAAACCCTCCTCCCTCCTCCCTACCCACCCTCCCTCTGGGTCGTCCCAGTGCACCAGCCCCAAGCATCCAGTACCGTGCATCGAACCTGGACTGGCGACTCGTTTCATACATGATATTATACATGTTTCAATGCTATTCTCCCAAATCTCCCCACCCTCTCCCTCTCCCACAGAGTCCATAAGACTGATCTATACATCGGTTGCTATGCTTAACACAGTAAAGTAAGTAGGTAGGTAGGTAAGTAGATAAATAGATAGAAAGATAGGTAGAGATGGAGGTTCTATAAATATATAAATTCATAATTATGCACAGAGGAAAATATTAAACTATTAAATATTCTCATTAAGAAGGGCAAGAAAGAAAATTCAGAGGCTAAATAATAATAGACTGTTAAAGTAGTAGAGTACCTAGATACCTTCTGTCCACATTACAGATGAGATCAGCAAAGATTTAAGCAGATTCTAATGGGGTAGTGGGGCATAGAAGCAGGGCCTAAGTCCTTGTTTGCTAAGGGAGCAAGCATATAAAAAACTTCTAGAATTGCCTTTCTTTTGTCATATGGCCTTACTTTACATTGCCATTTCAGAAGTCTTTTCATCAAAGTCTTAGCAAGCAAAATATCAACACATTAATCTATTTTTAAAAAATTAGAAAGTTTCTACTTCAAGAGAATATGATCAAAGGAAGTTGCTATGTTTCTGGGAGATTCTGAGACCAAGGAGGGCAAAGAATGTTTTAAGTATACATACTCAGGACTAGAGCACATGGATCTACTAACAGGCCCAAGCTCTGTCCTGCCTATACCTCCTAGCAGCAGGGGTCAGGAAAGCCATAATATGAACTTGTTTTCTGAATTTCTTTAGACTGAGGAACTCCTTCAACACAGGCAGCTTGGCTTCTGCATCTGATTTCAGGCCTGGTGCCAAGCTTGCAGGGATGGGAAACTTCCCAGACCTGTCTGCAGCTCTTGGCTTCACTAACTAAGAGTTCAAGGGAAGGGACTGCTGAATCCCTTGGTGTGGCTTGGATTTGAAGCCCATCTGGGAGGCCTGCTAGAATGCTAGTTCCTAGCTGGCCCTGGAAGGAAATAGGAGAAAGGAAGAAAAGCAGTGAGTAAGGCAAGGAGGCAAACAGGCAGGGGGTTGGTTTCTCCAACTGTCCCTCCCAGCAGGCACTGGCCAGGACCATTAGGCCCAGCACTCATGGCCTCAGGAAGGCTAGAATCTGAGGATTGCTTGCTGGCTGGGTTTTCTCCCCCCTCCCTTTCCCTCCTTCTGCTCTTTGGGTTATGGTGACCCGAAACCGTCTCTCACAGTGCGTTCTGAGGCGGCAGTGTCTGAGAATAGCTCACAGAACAGCAGCAGTCTTCTCCACCCTCTGAAAAGACAGGCAAGGGGAAAACTGTGGTGCATTCTGCCCACCCTGCCTCTAAGTGACTTGGGGGGCTGAGCACTAAGGGTTTGAGAAATCATGAACTTGTGTTCCTTGAAGTTATTTGATGTTGGTTTTGGCTGCATTCAGGAAGTTAAAAAGCACATAAAAAAATGAAGCTAATAAAACTGCAGGGATAGGGAATGGGCCAGAAACAAGCTGTGGGCTCCCAGAGCAGCTGTGACTGAGCTTTCAGGCATGGCTGGTTCACCATTCTTCCAGGGTACTAGTTTGGGCCAGGCCAGAGTCAAATGGCAGAAATTAGTCAACTTTGGTGGCCTACCTTATTAGAAACTCTAACTTCATACACAGAAAACAATGAAAGGCACAGGAGGTGGACCTTTAGGCTTCATTTCTGGCATCCGTGGGTATAAGACTAAGGTTTCTTTCTTTCCAGGCAGCATTTACTCCATCCAGACTGGAGCAATGAGGAACTGCTTCTGCCTGTCTGCCTACCAGGGGTCTCTAGATGAAGCATAAGAGCGACAGCTGGTCTTACCAGGGATAGTGGCATCTGGATGGGAATAAGAAAGAGAGGATTCTGGACCGCAGCATCTGGTCTAGGTCAGAGAAGGCAGCTTATTCAAGTAGATACTGAGAAGCTGAGAGATCTATGGAATAACAGTGAAAATAGGAGTTATCAGTACCTGCTCCCTGATTATCTAAGCTGAGGCATGAAAACTAAAAGAATGCTTAGTGTGAGTGAAAGTTATCTGTAATTGTCTCCTCATCTCCACCGTAAGTGATGGCCTGTGAATATATGAAATAAGAAGGAGACTTTTTGCTACATAGGCCTGACTGTACTGGAAACTGAAGGTTAGGCTTTCCCAGAGGTGTTCACAGTGGCAAGGGCATTGGATTTGGAATCAGAAAGCCAAAATCTTGACTCTGTAGTTTCTTAACTATGTGACTTTTCATAAGTTTATCACGTTCCTATCTGCCATAGTTTTCTCATCTGTAAAGTGATTATGACAGAGGCTGAGATGGTTGGATGGCATCACTGACTTGATGGACATGAGTTTGAGCAAGCTCTGGGAGTTGGTGATAGACAGGGAAGCCTGGCATGCTGCAGTCCATGGCTTGCAAAGAGTTGGACATGATTGAGTGACTGAGCTGAACTGAAAGTGATATAAACTGAACTGAAAGTGAAACTGAACTGAAAGACCTTTGCACAGATTAAATGAGATAACAAATGTAATGCATTTGGCTATGTTCAGAATATGCTCAACATTCTACAAATTCTAGTGCCCTCTCCCATATTTACTAAAGTCTAGGCTAAGGGCATGGTAATCCACTGCAGTATTCTTATCTGAGAATCCGATAGACAGAGGAGCCTGGCAGGCCACAGTCCATAGGGTGGCAAAGTGTTGGACACAACTAAAGTGACTTAGCATGCACACATGCACCCTCACTAACATGGCCACAAATGTTGGTAAAGAAAGTGGAAATCTGGAGGCCTAGTAGAGCCCCAGAAAGAATCGTTCCCATAGCTATTCCAAAGAGTGGAGTAGAGCCAGGGAAGAGGGAGGGAGAAGGATTTGTGCCAGGTGTCAGTTCTGGATGACTCAGAACCAGACAACTCCCACCTGATGTAGATCAATGACACTTTCTGTTTCAGTGTAGAAGTGGTAAAGAGGCTGACCTCTCAGCTGAATTGGACATAGTTAGAGCTGCCATCTCTTTTCCACTTCCACTTGAGGATGGGATTAACTCTGGTAATTTTTCCATTACCCTAACATCTATCTTATCTTCAATGTGGCAGGGGTTACTAGACCCTTGTTCCACTTGTCCAATAGAAGAACAATTTGACCCAAAGCCCAGACCACCCAGCAGCAAAGGATAAGAGGTGTTATAATCTTGGGATTTACTGTACTGCCCTCTCCTGTTCAGCAGGAGAGAGGGTTGCATTAAATTCACTTAACGCTGAGAAACCTCAATGATAACATTGTGATATTATTTTTAGTTTCCAGAAAGGGAAACTAAGGCTTATAAAGTGACTCATCCACTGTCATCTGGTGATGGAAACGGGACTGGAAGATGGGTATGTCTGACTATAATGAAGACTTCTTGGGGTGAAGAAGAGAAGGGGTGCCAAAGAGAAGACTCCATATGGAATTAAAAGGTAGGAAAGGCATCTTCAACCCTTTTCTCTTCAACAGTTGGTTTCTTAAGTCATTATTTACAACCTTCCCTTTGGCCAAAGTTTAGTTTTAGTGGACAAATCCAGGGCCTCTTGCACTGACAAGGATAAATTCTGCCACTGTAGTGACACATGTGTATACACTCTGATAGGAAGTTCAAGCCAAACTTCTGACTATTAAAAACTAACCTCTAGTTGAGTGGTTCACTCTTCCCCTGTCATCTTCCAAGAAATATGGCTACTCATTGTAGGTTTGAATGCCACCACTAGAATTTTGGCTAGAACTACTCCTCAGGCAGCTCTTCCAACTGTGATTTCTATTCTATCATTTCCAGTTTGCTTGTTCCAGCCTTTTCTCTTGAATCATGTTTTACCCAGACATCTGCTCCACTACTTCCTATTCCATTCTCATATCATTCTTGCTTTAACCAGCATAGTCTTTGCCTCTAATCTCACTTTTCAGCCTTTCTCACTGGAGTTTTCTGTCCAGTGGCCCTCTTAGAATTCCAAGCTCTCTCCCTTCAGCTGTCTTAGTTCCAAACTCTCTGTGCCCTTCTGCTTGTTGATTTCTCTTTCTTCTTTTCCTTCTAAGCAACATTTACTTCATCTAGGCTGGAATGATCAAAGCACTTCTGCCAGCTAGCCTGCCAGGGAACTCTATCCCAGGAATAAGTTTCAATGGCTATAGTATATTTGGAAGGATACTCCAGTTTACACTTAATATACTGAAATGCTAAACTTGCATCAAAAAGAATTCCCTCACCCCCAGTCCATGTGTATACAGGGAAGCTAATATTCTGAAAACTATCATGGGGTAGAGGAAGCCTACTTCTGTTGCTTTAAGACACCAAAAACAGACATAATGGAGAGTTGGGCCCTTCTATAACTGACTACCAAATTATGATGCAAATGGGTGGGTGGCAATTACTTCAGTAAGAGGTGTGTGTTGAAATCATCATGCTTCAAAATGAAATATTTGTATGACATTTTTTCTCCCATTTCCAATAAAATTAAGAGCTTTAGGATCTAAATGCTATAACCTTCAAAAGATACAGTCTGAGCATGGCAGTGTTTGCCTATGCACCGGAATAAAGCTTATAAATTAGAATCTGTCAGTCAGAGTTCCCCATGGAAAGGTTATGCTGTACCTGAAAAACATGTACTACCTACTTAATTCCAGCCTGGATTGTGGCTATAGAAGCAAGATAATATGGTGGGGGAGGAGATCAGGCTCAAACCTTCATTTAAGGCTGATTTCTTCATGACTTAGTCGCAAGAGTTCCAGGGTCCCCAAGACCTTGGTGATGTGGGCCTGGTAGGAAGAAGATAACCTAGGGGAAGACTATCTTGACTGCAATTTTAGGGCCCAGTAGATACAGGTAGCCTGGTCTTGACAAGACAATGCAGGGAAGTATTGTAGGCTACTACACATCTTGCATGATAAGTGATGAAAGATCTGGCTGTGGGTAACAGATGGGAAGAATGGAAGGCACAGGAGTGAAAACTACTCTAAGAGGAGGAAGGCTGGATTGGGAGGTAGCTATGACCATGTGTTCAGAGTTCCAGGCCTATAGATACATGAAGCAAGATAACCAGGCAAGAGGCCAAGATTATGCATTGGACAAGCATGAGGTAAGGGGACAGAATACTGAATCTTAAGGGTTACACAGATGCTTCTGTCTTTCTCCTCACCCACCACGTGTCAAATTCAATTAGCAGCAACAGACTAGTGGAAGTAGCAGATATAACATAGTACCCCAATGTCAGGTCTCAGTTTGAGGAGTGTAACTTCTTTCCAGGCTGCATTCACTGAAGGGAATAAAAATTCTAAGACTCTTTCTCCCTTGATCAAGACTGGCTAAGGACTTGTGGCAGTAAGAGGTCTGAGAATGAAGTCAAGGATGTGGCAAAATTTGGTTGGAAAATTGGGCAGGATGGGAGCTAGGGCTTATACAACACCTGGCTATTCCTCTCCCTTCCAACCTATCTTTACACTTATGCTATACTGCTACTCTCGGTTTAGCTCTTGGGGATAGATAGTGATCATTCCCAGCCCAGCACAGTGAAAATAGCATGGATTATGGAACCACACACGAATCTTCATTCTCATATGCAATTCTTGTCATTCCTCTTTTCTTCAATGAACTTCAACTCTCATTTCGGATTCCTTGTCTGTAATGTAGGGATAATAGCTCCTTATTTCTTTGCAAATTTGATGTGAAGAGTCAATGAAATTATGCATAATGGAACAGCATAATGTCTGATATATGTGGTTTCTGTATAAATATTTGCTAAATTGAAATATTTGGAGCAATGTTTGAAATCTCTTTGATGTAGAGATTGGCCCTAGTACAATTCAAAGCTAGCTACATTCTTTGGATGGTTTTTCACAGGCACCTAGCAGGAATTGGCAAGATTCTAAAGGACAGGACCTAGGAGAGCTCACAGCTGAAGACTAGGGGAAGAGAGAGATTGAGATTGTAGAGAGAGTAAGACTGAACAGGGAGAGAAGAATGGGGCAGTAAAATGATAAAGAAAAAAACATCAAGAGAAGGGAAAACAATAGAGAGAGAAAAAGATAGATAGGAAAAAAAGGGAAAGGGAGAAAAAAGAGGGAAGGAGATAGGTGGGGCAACTGAGAGGGAAGGGGACAGATAGGAAAAAGAGACAAAAATAGAATGAAAGATAAAATTAGAGAGGAAGGAAGGATAATGAAAATGAATGAGGACCTGGAACCAACTAAATTAATTTGCCATGTGGGCATATCTTATCCTGAGCCCTAGAGAAGAAATGGGTGGAAAGTGAGTCATTAAGGGGATTTTGACAGAAGGCATGTTGTAGGATTTTCATTCATATGGTGATATAATGGGGTGGCAGTAATCAAGATAATATAGTACTTGTTTAAGGGCAGACATATAGAGTTATGGGATAGAATTGAGAGTCAAGAAATAAACCTTTAAATATATTTTCAATTGATTTTTGACAAGGGTGCTAAATAAATTCAATGGGGAAAAGTAATCTTTTCAGGAAACAGTGCTGGGACACCCAGATATCCACATACAAAATAATGAAATTGTACTTCCACCTCACACTATGTATAAAAACTAACTCAAAGACTTAAATTTAACCATTCAAACTAAAATTCTTAAAAGAAATGATAAGCATAAATCTTTGTGACCATGAATACCTAATGATACCTTAGATTTGATGCCAAAGGCAAAAGCAACAAAATAAGTAATAAAGTGGACATTATCACAGTGAACTTTTCCATTTCAGGGACACTATCAAGAAAGTGAAAAGACATTCTACAGGATAAGGGGAAATTTTTGTAAATGATATATTTGATAAGGGCCTTATATCTAGAATATATAAAGGATGTTACAATTCAATAATAAAAAGACATGTCAGTTTGAAATGGGCAGATGATCTGAATGAATGTTTCTCAAAAGAATATGTACAAATGGACAACAAGCACACGAAAAGATGGCCAATACCATTAACCATCAAGGAAGTTCAAATCAAACCCACAATGAAACTACTACTCCATACCCACCAAAACGGCAATGATAAAAAAAAAAATAATAATAATGGATGCTGGTGAGGATATGGAGAATTTGGAACCCTTATACACTGTTGGTGGAAATGTGAACTGCTGCAGCAACTATGGAAAATAGGCTGGCAGTTCCTCAAAATTTTAAACAAAGAGTTGTCATGTGATTTAGCTATTTCACATATAGGTATATACTCAAGAGAAATGAAAACAGATGTCCACAAAAAATCTTATACATAAGTGTTGTTGGTATTCATCATAGCTGCCAAAAAGTATACACAGACCAATTATCCATCAACTGATGAATGGATAAACAAACTGCAGTTTGTCCATGTAATGAAATCCTATTAACAATAAAACTAATGACATATTGATACCTTCTTCAATATGGATGAACTTTAAAAACATTAAGCTAAGTGAAAGAAGTCAGTCATAAAGGACAAACACTTTATGATTCCATTTATATAGACTGTACAGAGTAGGTGAATCTACAAAGAGAAAAGTAGATTATTGGTTGCCTAGGTTGGAGGGACAGGGTATGGGGAGATCAGATGGTGATAGCTAAGAGGTATGGGCCTTCCTTTGGTGAAATGAAATTGTTTCATAATTGTGTCAATGGACACACAACTCAGTATTCACTGAGTTATTAGTTATATTAAATCTACTGAATTTTATGAGAGAAATGTGTGGTATGTAAGTTGTATCTCAATAAAGCTATTAGACAAGAAAAAAAGCAATCATACAGCAGGCTGATTTTCACCAAACAGCTATGGTTTCCTGACCCTTGGCTTAGCCCATGGACTATTTTCAAACATGTTTTACATGTGCTTGAAAAGAATATACAGTCCCCAATGTTGAGTCTAAAGCTCTACATATGACAAAAAAACTTTTTGTTTAATTTTGTGGCTCAAAACTTATCCTTATTATTATCCTTATTATGTTTTAGTCTCTTTAATCTGTCAATTTATGACTGAAATATGTTAAAATCACCTACCAAATATTAAGACTGTTAACTGTGTCATTTCACATTTTGCTTTATGTATTTTGAGGCCTTTTTATGAGAGGCATACAAATTTTAAATGATGTCATCTTCCTGGTAAACTGGACTTTTCATCAATACAAACTTATCTATTTGTAGTAATGCTTTTGTCATATAATTTTGTCTATCAATAATATAAATAAATAAGATTTCTCTGGTTGGTATTTGCTTAGTGTATATTTTCCATTCTGTGACTATCAAACTTTCTGATTATTATTTTTAAAAATATTATGTAGATATTTGACTTAATAAAGTCTAAAGTTAAGGAGCAAAATTCAGCATCCATTCATGATAAAAGCTCTTAACAAATTGGATATAGAAGAAACATACCTCAACATAATAAAGGCTATATGTGACAATCCCACAGCTAATGTTGTACTCAGTGGTGAAAGGTTGAAAATTTTTCCTCTAAGATCAGGAATGAGACAAAGGTGCTTACTATCACCACCACTTTTCCACATAACGCTGGAAGTCCTAACCAGAGCAGTCAGGCAACAAAAAGAAAGAAAAGGCATCTGAATTGGAAATGAAGAAGTAAAATTGTCTCTATTTGTAAATGACCTGATTTTCTATTAAAAAAACCTTAAAGACTGCAACAGAAAGCCATTGTATTTGATCAAATTCAATAAAGCTGCAGGATATAAAATTAGCATATAAAAATCAGAATTTCCATACACTAACAACAAATCTAGAAAAGAAATAAAGAATACAGTCCCATATACAAAGCATTAAAAATAGTATGGTAGCAAAAAATTAAAGGTAGCATTATCAGATAGTCCAGCAATTCTATATGTGGGGATACATCCAAAAACACTATGTTGAAGAGATATCTGCACCCTCACATTCATAGAGGCATTGTTTAGGATAGCTAAGATATGGATAAACTTAACTATTTGTTGACAGATAAATGGATTACAAAGTTGTGGTGTATATAGACAATGGATATTATGCAGCTACAGAAAATCCTGCCTTTTGTGACAACATGAATGGACCTTTAGGGCATTATGCTAAGTGAAATCAGTCAGACAAAGACAAATACATGTCACTTATATGTGGAATGTAAATAAAACAAAACAAGAAAGAAAAAAAAAGACAATAAAACAAAACAAAAATCAACCAAACTCAAAGAAAAAGAAATCAAAGTTGTGGTTACCAGAGGCAGGGTGTGAGGGGCAGGGAAATTGGATGGACGTGTTCAAAATACATAAACTTTCAGTTATAAGATAAGTACTGGGGATGTATGACTATACTATGACTGTAGTACGATTGCCATTTTGTATATTTGAAAATTGTTAAGGAAGTAGACCTTAAGAGTTCTCACCAAATAAAGGAAAAAGCAGTTTTTAGTATCTATATGAGATGATGGATCTTAACTAAACTTACTGTGTTAACCATTTCACAATATATGAAACTCAAGTTACTATACTGTATACCATATGCTTACAGAGTGCTGTGTGTAAATTATATCTCAATAAAATTGGAAAAATAAAATAACTGGATACAAATGAAGTTAGTATCTTTATCTTCTTTCTTAGCAAATTAAGGACTTAACTTTTATAACTGTAATAACTCCCTATCAATATATAGCAGTTTTCAAATTAATTCTATCTTGCTCTTTTCTCACAATATTAGACAGAAATCACAATTTTTTTGCTTATAGTCAATGTATGTTTAGATTTATCCACGTTTATGAATACCTTCGGAGAAGGCAATGGCACTCCACTCCGGTACTCTTGCCTGGAAAATCCCATGGATGGAGGAGCCTGGTAGGCTGCAGTCCATGGGGTCGCTAAGGGTCGGACACGACTGAGCGACTTCCCTTTCACTTTTCACTTTCATGCATTGGAGAAGGAAATGGCAATTCACTCCAGTGTTCTTGCCTGGAGAATCCCAGGGACGGGGGAGCCTGGTGGGCTGCCGTCTATGGGGTCATACAGAGTCGGACACGACTGAAGTGACTTAGCAGTATGAGTACCTTTGCTCACTATTAACTCTAGGGTCTCAGATCTTCTATCTAAGATCTTTCTCCAAATATCTGAAGTACATCATTTAGAACTGCCTTTATGGAATACCTGATTTAAAACATTTTTATTTTAACTTGAATGATACTTTTGCTGGGTAGAGAATTCTCCCAGTATATCAAAAGTCATCTACTGCTCTCTTCTGCTACTATTATTATTCAGTTCAGTTCAGTTGCTCAGTCGTGTCCGACTCTTTGCGACTCCATGAATTGCAGCACGCCAGGCCTCCCTGTCCATCAACAACTCTCGGAGTTCACTCAAACTCATTTCCATCCAGTCGATGATGCCATCCAGCCATCTCATCCTCTGTCATCCCCTTCTCCTCCTGCCCCCAATCCCTCCCAGCATCAGGGTCTTTTCCATTGAGTCAACTCTTCAAATCAGGTGGCCAAAGTATTGGAATTTCAGCTTTAGCATCAGTCTTTCCAATGAACACCCAGGACTGATTTCCTTTAGAATGGACTGGTTGGATCTCCTTGTAGTCCAAGGCACTCTCAAGAGTCTTCTCCAACACCACAGTTCAAAAGCATCAATTCTTCGGTGCTCAGCCTTCTTCACAGTCCAACTCTCACATCCATACATGACCACTGGAAAAACCATAGCCTTGACTAGACGGACCTTTGTTGGCAAAGTAATGTCTCTGCTTTTGAATATGCTATCTAGGTTGGTCATAACTTTCCTTCCAAGGAGTAAGCGTCTTTTAATCTCATGGCTGCCGTCACTATCTGCAGTGATTTTGGAGCCCCCAAAAATAAAGTCAGCCACTGTTTCTACTGTATCCCCATCTATTTGCCATGAAGTGATGGGACCAGTTGCCATGATCTTAGTTTTCTGAATGTTGAGCTGTAAGCCAACTTTTTCACTCTCCTCTTTCACTTTCGTCAAGAGGCTTCTTAGTTCCTCTTCCCTTTCTGCCATAAGGGTGGTGTCATCTGCATATCTGAGGTTATTGCTGTTTCTCCCAGCAATCTTGATTCCAGCTTGTGCTTCTTCCAGCCCAGCGTTTCTCATGATGTACTCTGCATATAAGTTAAATAAGCAAGGTGACAATATACAGCCTTGAAATACTCCTTTTCCTATTTGGAACCAGTCGGTTGTTCCATGTCCAGTTCTAACTGATATGTTAATATAATTTATTTTTAATGTTTTGTTCAAGTTTTCCCTTCCTCACTGACTGATTTTGTAATATTATTTTTCTTTAGCATTCTATGGTAACATCACTGTGATGTATCTGGTGTGAATTTCTTTTATTTGTCTAGCTTGGGATTTGTCAGGATTGTAAGTCTTAAAGATGAATGTCTTTCAACAATGTTGACAAATTCTCAGTTATTTTGTCTTTGAATGTTGCCTTTTTCCTGCTCCATGATTGTGCTCTGGAAGTCTAGTTAGATATGTATATTAGATCTAGTTAGATATATATTAGGTTTATCTGCACTACCTTCTTATCTCCTAACTTCTGATATTTTCCATTTTTTATGCTGTATATTATGGATACTTTGTTTGCATCCATCTTCCATTTCCCTAATTCTCTCTTTAGCTGTATATATATATATATGTTTTCTAATTTATCAGTATATATTTAATTCTACTGTTCTATTTTTTAGTTTCAGAGATTCTATTTTATTCTTTTTCTAATATGCTTGTTTTTTCTTTATACTCTGTTCTTCCTTGTTTCTATTTTAACTATTTTATAAAGACATTTAATCACTTTAAGTAAAGTAAATTTTGTATTCTAATGTGATTGTTTTATATTTATGGTCTGTAGGTCTGATTATGATGTTTGTTGTTTCTGAAGGTTGTTACACAGGGTGTCTTGTTTCTTTGTATATTTTGTACATTTTCACTGTGAGATGTTCATTTTCTTTGGAATTTTATACATTGAAATTTTTGAGGCTTAAATGAAAGTTGCATTCTTCTACAAAGCATTTGCTTATACCAATCATCTGTAAGAACTGCCAATCTGGGATCTCATCTTTCAGTTTTTCAGATGTCATTAGTATCTTGAATTAGGATTAAAAACTACAGTCATCAATGTAGAAATTCAAATTTGGCTTTGGTACTCAATTACTTCCAGAGTTCCTGCTTTAACTTCCTTTTTGACCATGGATTTTTTCTATTATCATACTAATTAAAAAGTGAATTTTAAAATATTATTTTAAAATATTCATTTTATATTTTCACTTATATTTTAATTGCTTTCATTGGGAGAGTCATTCAGGGTATCTAGTAAAACACACTGCTAGAAACAAAAAGTCTCTAGCCAGCTTCTAAAATAACAATGCTTTATTCCTGTCACATATTTAATTGGAATATTAATAATTCCTGCTGCACTTTCCTTATAGAGTTCATGTGAGTCTCCAATGAGATAGCTGATATCAAAGTTCTATTATGTATAAAGCACTATTTAAATGACAATGGATTCCTATTGTTACAACTAAGTGCAAGCCCAAGCAATAGTGTGGGCTTAGGGGAAGGAGGTTGAAAGTTAAAAGGAGAGAGAACTGATTTCCCATTGAGGAAATCAGGAAAACATACTGGATTTGGCTTTTGAGCCAAGCCCTTAATGGGTAAGAAAGATTAACTTAGGCAGAAAAGAAGGCTATCATTTCACATGAAGGGAACCACAAAAATGAAGACTAATAGTATATTGCTCTATTCCCAAAAGGAAGACATTGGTCTGGTCTCTTGTCCATTAGTGCTTATATAATGGCATTGCCTAGGGTCTCCCAGGTGGCTCAGTGGTAAAGAATCTGCCTGCCAATGAAGGAGACACAGATTCGATCCCTGGGTTGGGAAGATCTGTGAGAGAGGGAAATGGAAACCCACTCCAGTATTCTTGCCTGGGAAATCCCATGGACGGATGAGCCTGGTAGGCTATAGTCTGTGGGGTCTCAAAAGAGTTGGAAATGACTTAGCGACTGAACAACAACAATGGCATTGCCTATACACTGGTTTCTGACCTGAACCATTAATAAAGTCCATACCACCTCCACCTCAGAGACTCCCCAAACAGTCACAACTTCCCATGTTTATTCTCGATAGGAGATATATCCATCAGAGTCTCTGGTCCATATTGAAATTGTGCAGGTACAGAATGACCCAAGAAGTATTAGTAGAAATGTACTATCAGTGAGACTGGCAGGTGTCTTAGGCAAGGTGGCATGCTGTAGGGTGGAGGCTGTTGTGGAACACAAGCATTGTAATACTGAGTGTGTTGCCAAAGATGCTGATGACTGGACATTTGCAAGTACAGCAAAAACTATAAGATTTTTCTATGGTAGAAATTCTAAAATATAGGAATAAGATTACAGGCATTGGAGTGAGATAAAGCCAGAAATTCCAATCGGCAAAATTCTGGTTTTAGTCAAAACTTTCACAGAGTCTAAGAAGGCATATGAGAGAAGAAACCAGGCTAGTCTTTATCTCCCTTGCTTTATAGATGGGGACACTGAGGACTAGGAAGAAGAAAAGGACTGCTAAAGTTCACCTGCTAGTTAATGGCAGAAGCTAGTATTCTGATTTCTTATCCAATGCCTTTATGCCTTTATAGACAAATATGCTCATAGGCTTTGTGGACACCCAGTGAATTGCTGTACTCCAGCGATCTCTAACCAGAGACAGAAATGAAAGCAAGGGGCTTGGAAAGACATTTGGGAGATGGTAGGGCTGGAGAAGACAATTTTTCCTCCCAAAAGTACTCATTTGAAGTTTGGGGAGTTAGGTGGCTGCTCTGAAGAAATCATGGGCTCATACCAGACAACAGTTTCACTCCTGAGATGGGTAGTTGTAAAGACAATTTCATTTGTCTTTTCCTTATTCTTATCCGTAATGCAGCCTGCTTTCAGTTCTTTGGGCCTCTATGCAAAGACTGAGAAAATCACAAAAAAATAAAACAAGCAAACTATATGGCAGTGATCAAAACTGTAGGCTTTGACAACAAATGTATTTTAGAGTTCAGGCTTTATTACTTAGAAGTAATCTTGGGTCTGAGCCAGAAATAATTTGGGTCAAGGACTCAGTTTCTTCATTTATATTATAGGAGTAATTGTGCTCAACTCATAGGGTTAATGTAAGAATTAGGTAAGACACAATATAAAGACCTTTGCTTTAGCACTTCTTTTCACATAGTGTGTGCTCAATACATTTACCACTACTACTACCACCACTATTCCCTTGAGTCAATCTCTGTGTCACTTTTATTGTATTCTTATACAATATGGTTTAACATAGGTTTCAACTCCTGAAACTAAGTATGTTATAGCTTTTTTCAAAAGTCCTTAGTTATCTCAACTGATGTTCTCTCATTACTTATTAGGTGTGGCAAGTAGCATGTTGATAATATCCTAAGCATTGAAACTGGTAGAATTTTTTTCTTAGTTATACTATAGGAAGTTCAAGATTTTCCCTTCAATATTGTCAGTCTCACTTGTATTCATATTTGCTTTCTTAAGTGGGAGAGAAAGGGACTAAATAATAGCTATGTATCAGGTATTGCATATAATCCTGGAGGCTCCCTTGAGAGAATGTTACACATGTGGCTATCATCTTTCACATGCCTTAACTGAGAATGACTAGCCTACAGAAGAAATTTCATTTCTTTGCAGGACATGCAGGCTTTTCACAATGGAACCTTGCTCAGATTCATCCAACTATTACTTTTTACTAGTTCCTTTTGCTTTGTTCCAAAGCAGAAGACATATATTCTTTCCTGCATGCTCAGCTGCATTTCCTCCTGTGAATTTTAATGTCATTGTTCAAGGCCTGAGTCAGATATCATCACCTCTAGGAAGGTGAAATGTTATGTATTTTTCTCCAGCGTCTTCTCTGACATTCCTATTTGGATGAATGAATGAAGCCCCACATCCATAGAGCACCAAATTGGCAGGCTTCCCACAGCATCAACTATCCCTTATGAAATTGCTAATAATCCTCTCTGGGATATCTTGTCTGCCATCTTGGAAACTCGTGCCAGTGAGTGTCACCTCAGGAAGACCATGGCTTCCCAGGTGTTGGTAGTGGTAAAGAACCCACCTGCCAATGCAGGAAATGTAAGAGACGTGGGTTTGATCTCTGGGTTGGGAAGATCACCTGGAGAGGGAAATGGCAACTCATTCTAGTATTCTTGCCTGGAGAATCCCATGGACAGAGGAGTCTGGCAGGCTACAGTCCATAGGGCTGCACAGAGTTGGACACAACTCAAGTGACTTAGCATGCATGCAGGAAGGCCATGGCAGGTGTATGTGGCATAGTAAACAGTGCATGCTGTCACCACAGAGACTGTTGAATACATTCAAAGAGTTATACCAGGTCCAGGTTTTTGATAGATTGTTCTAATGTGAGGAGCCTAAAACTGGAAATCAGGAGATTCAGGGCTTCCAGTTCAGACTTAGGACTGTTAACTATTCAGGAACAACCTTTGGGCCAATCACATCACTGTTCTGAGTGTCAGTTTTCCTATCTGCAAAATGGGCTTGATCTCTGGTTGGCCTGAATTCAGGATGTTATGAGGAACAGATGAAATCATTTGTCTGGGAACTGAAATGGTGGCAAGGATTCCTATAGCTCTCCTTTAACCTTGAAAAAAAGGCTCAACTCTTCAGTGTGACACATGTGCACTCACTGACTTTTGCATTTGCCTCTTTCTCTATTCTCTTCTCTCACAATCACCCTCTTTTTCAAATTTTTTCACTCAGGCTAGACTATTTGTGTTTTCTCTTGCAAGGTTGCTGTCTCTTGTCTGAGAAAGAATGCCCCTTTCTCCTCTTCAACCCTTTCTTCATTGAACTTGAATCACAGCCTGGACTTCTCTAAGGAGTCTTCCCTGACCTTCCCACTAGACTGGGCTAGGCACCCTTCTTCTGCACCCCAACAGAATACTGCATACCTTAGCATACCTTCTCTTAACCATAGCATTCATTACAATTTTCTGTGTCTGTCTGTCCTACTAGTCTATAAGTTCCATGGGGACAGAGACCATGTCTATTTTGTTCTTATGTCGATTACATAGTGGTTAAACAAACAAATGATTGTTGAATAAACCAAAGAACAAATGTATCATATAACTGTATATTGTCCCTTGTGAAGAGTCCCAGGAGTCTTTTGAGGTGGTGGGATTCTCTCATAAGATTAGTCCAACTTTGAAATTATCTACTCTTGGCACTGTGTTTAAGCATCAGGACTTGTTTCCTTTGGGGACAAGCATCTCTGCTCAGGTGGTAAATGTGTGACACCCACAGCACCTTTCTGCTCTGTTGACCTCTTTTTTTGGTCTTAGATTTGAAGTGCTCCAATGTGGACTGGGGGACTATTTGCAGAGTCTGGCTTAAGTCAGTTTTTTAGGTAGTTTTTCTGATTGGTACTCAAAGTTCTGCAAATGGTCTTCTCCTTGTTTGAAGCACCTTGGGAAAGTTGAAGGAAGAGGGGAAGTTGTGGCCTGAAAAATGGTGGCAGAAGAATCTGAGGGTTCAAATTGTCAGCATCTGCCTATTAACTCAGAAAACTAGGTTTTAATACTTCAGTGTGTCTTTTGAATGTTTCTCACTGCTTCTACAGTTGCTATTCCAGCTCCCCCAGTAATTCTCTCCTCTCACTTTCTCCTGCAGTGATATGAAGAAAACCTCTGAGAGTCAGTAAAGTAGGTACTGCAGTTGGAGTAGAGATCCTTGGGCTGTATACATGGGAACCACAGATGAGACATGGAGGCTCTTTAACCAAGGCTCTGAACCAATATGCAAGAGGTTGTGCCTGCAGGCACATGAAGGGGCTGTGACCTGGATGTGCTAGAAGAGCTAGTCATTTGCCACAGTTTTGTGCCTGGACTTTCTCATGTGAAGAATGTAAAATTTGGGCTAGATGTTATCTAAGATCCCTTCTAGCTGTAAAAGGCAATAATTACAAATCAGGGGTTAGTCCAATCTTGTTTGGAGGATAGATGTGGGAGGGTTTGGGGTGGATTTCATGGGTTTAAGTCCCAGACTGGCCTGGTCTAAGGTATTTAATAGACTGTAAACTCACTGAAAGCATGGACCGTGACTTAACTCCTACTTATCTCTGCTATTTATGAGATCATCTAAATGGTAAACAAATTATTTTACTTTTGAGTCGTAACCCCATCCATCAAGGGAGTTGACAGCATCTATTACACAGGATTCAATTTTTTTTTGACCCCCTGCCCCAGGTGTTTGGTAAATTTTTATTGAGTACAAACATCAGAATTCTAGTTACAAAACTGTGTTCTAGGGATAATAAAAGGCCCTTTGCTTTCCCCTTTATGTTACAACTTTTTAAAGTGTTGCTGTAGTTTGCAATAACTGTAGTATCCATCCACCCTGGAAGGGGCTCTCCATCTCTTTTAGTTCTATTTCATATCTTTAGGCACATTCATTTTATAGATGAGAAAACTAAGGTACAGAAAAGGGCAGAGGGTTGCCCAGTATCATATAGTGAATCAGCAGGCCAGAATCCTAGCTATACACTATATGATCATGATTAAGTCACATATAAGACTCCTGCCTCCAGGCTCTTTTTAATCCACTAGGTGACCGTTTACCCCTGACCTCTGCGCCGTTATAATTTTGGAAAATCTATGATGATGATAACTACTGTATCACGAGCTGAGTGGTCAATGGAACCAGGTAGGGTGGCTGTTAGGTCACTCTCTGTAGATCCAAGAGAAGAGAAACTAAGCAATGGTCAGATGGGACTCTTCTGGAGGTAGACTCTGACTTCCACACACAACCCACAAACATTCATATTCTCTCTCTTTACTTAGACACACACAAATACACATCCTAAGAAGCTCTTGTTTTCTTCTCCTCTCCATCAAGCATTGCTCTCCATAAAAGTTTGAGAAATACATCTGCTGTGAGGTAATGATAAACATGGCTCAATGTAAGATCCCTCCCAGGGGTTCTGGCATTTTAGTAGGGATCAAAGCCACAGCAATAAGCCCACTAGTTGGATCATATACATTTTTACTGAATCCCCAAGCTGGACTAGTAAAGAGGCACTGTGACAACTCCTATTATATGTGAGGACACTGAGATTATTCCGATTATTCCTTAACACATCTGTCACACTTCATTGATGGCCTGTATCTCAAGCCTAGAGTTCAATTTAGGATCTCGTTAAGTATTCACACTGAGAGGAGATGGGAGGAGGCTTTGCTTGAACTTTTGTAAACCCTAAAGAAGGCTGGCTCAGATTTTATATTGGTGGTCAAGAATGATATTGGCCCTGAAAACCACTGAGGACGTGAACATGCCCAGCTTAATCTGAAGCTTGGCAAGAACTAGGCTGTGAAGCATCCACTCATTTTATGCTCCCACGAAGATGAGAATGAGGATGAACAGCTGGGTTTTGTGTAGCTTTCTCCTGACAAACTCAGGTTTTCTGATGAGATGTTGTAATGGGCAGCCAGTGTCCATCTGTGCTTGCTAGCACAGACCCTTTGATATTTTGGTGGTCCCAGGTCAAATTATGCTAAAGGCCAAAGCGGACAAATTTATAACCCCTGTGCAAAGATTTTTAAAAATACATGAAAATCAAAGTAGCATTAAAAAGTCACTGGGCATGATACCAACTCGACTTCAATAAAGACAGCCAATAAAAAGAGCTAATTAAAAGAACTCTGATGACATTCATCTGAAATTTTAGATTGTTTTATGTTTTAACAAATTAACAATGGTGATAAGAGGACATTAGCAGCTTTTCTTGGGTCTCTTTGTTAACAATAACTTGAGCCTGCAGCCACAACAGGGGCTGTGGCCAAGTTTTAGCTGGCAGGCCAGCAAGGCAGTATTTTACACAATGGATGACATTTCTGAAAGCAGAGACAGAGACAAACCCAGAGTCACACATGTATTCCAACAAACAAGTTTCTGCATTTTTAATTGTATTTAGAGCAACAAAAGATTCCAAGATTACAAAAAGAGAATAGAACACTAGCGCTTGGGGCTGGTTCTGCTGCCCAGTGGAGGCCAAGTGTCGTTGTGAGAACTGAAGCCCCATCAAAAGACATTTCAAGCAAAATGAATGTTTCTTAAAAAAAAAAAAAAAAAAAAAAAACAACTTTATATGATGCTTTCTTTCTTTAAAATTTTTCCCTCAGCGTAAAGTAAATTCTTACATCTGGTTACATAGTCAGCTCTCTTCTGCTGCCAAAGTAATCTCGAGGACAGCCCAAGAATGTCATGTCTGAGGTACTCCCTAATCAATACTCCAGTCTAGGGAAAAGCAGAAAGGTGTCAAAGTGGGGGGAGAAACTATTTTGGTAGCTTGGGTCATCCCAATGGTGGGTACTCTCAGCACCTGAGTGGCTTATGGGATTGAACAACCCCACAGGCACATCACTGCAGTACAACACCAAGGGCTAAAGCTGGGAGAGACTGCAGGCTTGGTTTATCTACTGTGCAAGGTACAGAGTTCCAAAATGTGAAGCATTAGCCCAGGAGGGCACCAGCAGAGAAGCAGTATCATTCCAGAATTTCCTTTCCTTTGGGAATGGATGTGAGTTCCAGTATTGGTGGCCAATGGAATCTGTAGCTATGTGACAGCCTTTTAAAGTAATGCATGTGCAAACTGTTTTAAACCACAAGGGCTACTCAGACCATAGCTTCTCATTTAATTCCATAAAAAGCTAAGAGAGAAGTGGGATAAAGAAAGGAACCAGTACTCTTGCTCAACTGAATTGGGGTTAAAACCAATCAATGTGTATCATTTATTTTATGGCCAAATCTAATGAGGAAAAATCAAAGATGAGTCAAAGGCTACTTTTCCCTTTAAAACTCTACCTGTTAAATTAAAATATTTACCACTTATATTTGGAATGGAAACATTCTGAATGGTTTGTTACTTCAGCTGAATTGTTTTTAGAGGAGTGACTGTGGATTTTTCTGCCTTCACCTAGAAAAGGTTAAGGATTGGGAGGCTCTGGGCAACAGACCCCAGTGTCAATCTCTGAAGAAAAACATCCCTACCTGTGGGTAGAGATGGACCTGTACCTACAGATATACTACTTCTAGTACACTGATAATTTTTTAACAAATAGAAACACATTTTCATTGTCAAAAATCTTTACAGAACATATCCAAAATCAGAATTAGAGCACATAGACACCCAGTAGCAAGAGCACCTCAATCGCAGGTGAGTGAATTGTTTGAAATGGAGCACTTGCTCCAGGTTCCCAAGTGCAGGAAACTGCCCTTTTCTCACTGGGGTGATGAAGAACAAAGAATACCCTTTCTTTTTCCAGCTGCACAGGTCCCATTAGGGGGCCACAGGCTAATCGTTTGGGTGGGCCTTTGGCCCCAAGTATGGGCCTTCCCTATGGTAAATCCCAGTCCGTTTCAATGGGACTTCACCACCCTTTACACATTCATCTGTCTTGGGCTAGTAAAGTGCAACACATAATGTACCCTACCCTTTTCCCTTCTTTGCTCCTTTGCAAGGCCTGTGAGTCAGGCCTCAATAGGAACAGAGATCTCTTGGTTATCTGATCAACGCAGGTGTCTTTTCCATTCTGAGAGCTTCTAAAATGTAGCTGTGGCCTCTCTTACAAGTACATGGTATCAGCTATGACCTGGAACCAAATATAAAGGTGCAGAGAGAGGTAAAGCTATTAGAACACATTATATCTATATATATATAATTCAATTTTGAAACATGGATACAAATACTCATTTACAATATATTTCAACCTTCTGCCTTAAACTGCAGAGAAACTTTTTGTGCCATTCAAAGTGGGCAGAAATGAGGATTTCCACCTGCTGTCCCTCTAGTGCAAAATCTAATCCTTTAAATGCTCCCTTCTCAGCAAGGGCTTCACATCTTCAGATAAGCTAACATCAGAACTAGCAAACACAGTGGCCAAGACAGCTCCATTTCCAACCATTCAATGATGGAGCTTTAAGAATATGCTCAGCAACTACTACATGAAAGGAAAGCTAGTTCTTTTTATAAAAATCACTTACTGAAGGACCCATAATCCCATTATTTTTCAAAATTATCTTCCACTGTTCTAAACATGTATATTGTGGAGGGGAAAACCCCACAAAACTCTTATAAGTCAGTCACCAGCAAAGTCCTTTAGTCTGTTTTTGGATAGGTTACCAAAGAGGCAGTAATGTTTGCCCCCTCCCTGCCCTTAAAAATTTTGGTAAATTACCAGATACAATGTAATCTTTGGTTACATAATGTGATGCATTGTCTTTTTTTTTTTTTTTTTTGGTCTCTTTATCTTTTTTTTTTTTAAACTGCTTTCACAGATTTTCAAAGAGATTAGTGGTGAGAACAGACCCGCCTAATAAAAGGCAGCAAGGGTAGAAACTTCCTTTTATTAGATAGTGCACATGATAAATGGATTATTTTGACTTAAGTTTGGGATTGGATCTTGTATTTTAGCATTCCTGATTCTCATGACCCCCTACATATAGTTGAGCATGAACGTCACCCCCCTTGGGCCCAGTGTCCTCTCACCTGGGCAACTGTCATAAAATAATTAGTATTCAACCTCTTGTCTTCCCAGGGCCATGTAGGAACCATGCAGGGATAGTTATTAAGCTGTCTGAAAAGAGTTTCATGAAGTGCAACCCTAGCACAAGACTGAGAGGGAGTGGCTTGTACTTTTGATTCATGCCCAGTATCAAGAAAGAAAAGAGGACAAGGCCATGTCTGTGCTGTGCCTAATGAAACAAACACTCAGAAGCTACTTGATGCTTAACATTAGGTCATTTGTGTAGTACCAATATCATGTGGATGGTGGACCTATTTTCTTTTGAAGTACAAATAGAATATTTCTTGCTATATATTCATATATGTATATAGAAGTAGAGTATGAACAGAGAGGGATTCTAGCATCAGCGCATTATTTCTCAACCTGGAAAATCACTTCAGCAACTACCCAAAGGATAGAGTGAAACTCTTCCCCCCCCCCACCTTTTTAAGTGCCAGTTAACATATATAAAAATATATGTATTACTGATTCTTTTTTTCAAAGATATATGACAGAATCCTTCAAAAATCTTCTTTCTTGTTAAAAAAATAATGAACTCTTCAAGAACAAAGATACTGTCTGTGGCATAGAAAAGCTATGGAACAAAGAACCCAACCCGCATTTCAACTCAGAGGCCAGGCCTGGGCAAGCTGCCCAATGAGCAAGAGCTGAAACTGCCACACGACTCTTTTCCTTGACCACAGAATTTATGAACCTGGCAGCTGTCTGCTGCCCAGCACAGATGGGACTTTCTCCCTGGTGCTCCTTCTTTTTCTCTTCCTCACTCTCCATCCCCATTGAGCACTGCAAACCTTTTTGGGGATAGTCTCCATGGCTTGTCTGGTGAGTGATCCTCATCTTTAAGCTCACCAGGTGAATAGGTGTGGGTGGCTGATCCTTCAAAGGTGAGCACAGTGTACCAACCGTATCAAATCTGTTTGTAGAGCAGAGTGCATGCAAAATGAGACTTCTGGCAATTACGCTGGCTGGAATAACAATGGCCAAAAGAAAATAAAAATCCCCCTTTCATCTGTGGGAGCCAAAGCTAAGCTAAAATCTCTTTTGCTCACTGAAAGTGAAGTCAAAAGTGAAATTGAAGTCGCTCACTCGTGTCCGACTCTTTGCGACACCATGGACTGTAGCCTATCAGGCTCCTCCATCCATGGGATTTTCCAGGCAAGAGTGCTGGAGTGGATTTCCATTTCCTTCTCCAGGGGACCTTCCCGACCCAGGAATCGAACCCAGGTCTCCTGCATTGCAGGCAGACGCTTTACCGTCTGAGCCACCAGGGAAGCCCAGTGCAAAAACAGTACACCTAAATCCTTGTTTAGGCCATTTTCTCCTTGTCTTGCCATTTGGGAGTTCAGAGTAATCTAGTTGTTTCTGTTTTTAATTACACTGCCATTTCACTGATTTTTGGCTTTCACAAGTGAAAAACATATACTCATAAAGACAAGAGTCACGATTGGGAAATCTATAAAGATGAAAACCTTGATACCCAGAGAAATGGAAAGGAGAGCATCTAGTATTTACAAGGAGAGGTATTAAAATAATATACTCAAATCCATGTACCACAAAAGATGAGGATCATTTCAAAACAGATATAAAGGAACTATTAAAAAGTAACCTAGTTTAAATGAATAGAGTGGTGGGTTTTTTTTTTCTCTTTAAAACAGCTAAAAGTGATCCCATAAGCCAAATGGTGTCATAACAAAGAAAAACAGAATTGTTCTATCCTACCCTATAAAGAGAACCTGTCAGCTTTAGTTTTGTCCAGCAGACTTGGATTGGTGTAACACACATCTTAAGTTCCCCTCTCCCTTGTTATTTAAAGAAGCTGTTTTGCAGGTTCATTTGGCTATTAATATCAGCAGAAATCAGGGGAGGAAACCCATGTAGATCATATCATGTCACTCAGAAACTATCTTCTCAACAACAAGTAGAGTGAACTAGCTGAAACAGGCAGCTTGGTGACTGGCTTCTAATTTGTTGTTTAGCAGATGAATTTAAGAGCTATGTGAAGAGACAGTGGCCAAGATGAGAAAGTAGGTAGGCATTCCCCAGTACTCATGACTGGGGGACAAAGTCAACAGAACAAAGGAGTGCCAAAGGACTATATGAAACCAGTGTTGCTGGAACACACCAAGTTCATAGGTGGCAGCCCATCAGAGCCACACCAACCAGACCTTTCCAAAGGAGGCCATGGTTCGGTAGTTTCAGTATTTCAGCTTCCTCTGGCCGAGAGGCAGCAACAAAAGTGGCTGAGTGAGTATGGCCAACGTTAGAGCCCAGAATCAGCAGCAGAGAAGGATGGTGAATAAACTCACCAGATGGTGCCCATCTGGCTTTAGATTTTGCTTCTGAAAACTTTTAATTTATTAGTTAGTATTCTCTTGATTTCTTCTCTCTTCTTTCCCTGACTTCTGCAGGTGGATATGTTGGATGGAAAGGAGAGCATTTACAGGATTTCCGTTTCTAGTGCCTTCATTTTTCTCACATTGGTAACAGAGTTTTCTCTTCAACACAGATCTGGGTAGCCCCTTTAGCTGCTCTGAAGGAGGAAGTGGGCATTCTTCACTTGGTGGGAAGGTGTCATCTCTGGGGGACAAGGGCAAGACGCCCAGCTTGTCCAATCCCGTTGATACCTTCTTTCCAGTTTGTCTAAGGTCTACAGAGTTCTGAGAGTTCAGTTGATGAGAGACATATGGTAAGAAATCTTTGAGCCTACTGGCATCTAGAGATAGACATCAAGACTGCTGACTTGTTAGCCTTCTTGGGGGTGGGAGTTCTTAGCAGAGAGTCTGAATGTGCCCAAGGAGTGGACAAGTTTCACCACTGTGGCTGTAGTGAAGTCTGGTGAAGCTCGGGCCCAGAAAACACAGAAGGGAGGATGGAGGATGCTTGCAGCTGCATGGAGTCAGGCAGAAAACATTCAGGTCTCTTAAAGGTAGAGGCAAAGAAGGATCAAATCTTCAGTGTCCTAAGCAGGAGAACAGTCAAGCCACTACTTCCTTTTCCTCTGACTCTAGCCCTAGGCTCCTCCCTGGGCCACAAATGGGAATGCAGACCTGGATCAGAATGGGGCCTTACAAAAGGTCAGATCTCCCTCTCCTTCTTGCTGGTCTGATTCTTCAGTGGAAGTGGCCAAGTTTTGGCTAAAGAAAACATTCAGTTCAAAGCTCTTAGAAAAGATATTGAAAGTCAATTTGAGGGTGGAGGCAGAGGATGCAAGAGAAAAGGGACTGGTGTGGGGAGGCATTTCCAACAGACAGGTTTTCAAAGATGAAGCACATTTTTCAGTACCATGAATTGTGCTGCAGTTGAACAGCCTAGCTCTCAGGAGCCAAGGCTGTGGGCAGGTACTGGTGATCCATCTGTCCTATCTTAAATCTGCCCCCATCCACCTCAGTTCTGGGGTCACCCTGCCCTCTAATGGCAATAGCCATTGGCAGAAAATAAAGTCTCCCAGGGAGAGAGGGTTTGGGGGAAAAAAGCAGTGACTCCCCATGGGCTTGCAATTTTCACCTTATTCTAGTTACTGTTGGCCTCTTTGGTAATTTCTGTTTTAATATTTTTTAAGAGGGAAAAACCATAGTGTATTTTTTGTTTGTTTGTTTGTTTGTCTTTTGTTTTTCCAGATACTCTTAGCTCTCTAAACTTCACGTGGCATTAGGTGAGTAAACGTTTGTGTAGCTGGCACACAGCATAGTGCTATAAACAAGCACAACTTGACACTGTGCCACATGAGGATCATCACAGATTTAAAGAAATACAACAGCATTCAAAACACAGATAAGAGCCACAGCAGGAAGTACAGTCTGAAAGTGCCATGGGAGAGTCAGATAGGTAGAGATAGAAAAGAAAGGAGGGAAAGAGAGAGAGAAAAAAAAAAAAAAAAAAAAGCCCAGCAAATAGAATTCAAGAACATCTTCATGACAGACTATACATAAATAGAGGAAATTCCCCAAGGCACTGCAGAGAAGTAGTGCAGAGTTAAAACAGGCAGAAGATATCTGAAAAAGGGAGTGAGGTGAGGTAAGAAAATGGGGGCTTCCAAAGCTTCACTGAGTGTGAAAATAGATAGGCTTGACTTTCCCGGAAAGGATCTTGGGCACTTGCACAGAGATGATCTCTGCCATCATTTCTGGAAAGTCCACGCTCACCATGTGAGACTTGATTAGCAGGTCAAAAGTGAACTGATGCAGCTCTCGTGCAATCTGCAGGGAGACAACAAGAGAGGGAAAAAACAGGGTTGACAAGGAGTTGGCTTCTTGTCAGGGTCTCCCCCACAGCCTTTGATTTCCTCCTCCTTCCTTTCATGTCCTTGGGCCTCTGTGAGTGTGTGTGTGTTTGTGTGTGTGAGTGCATACACACACACATGCACTAAATTGTCTCCAGGGAGTCACTGAGAGGTCCCAAGAGATCTCTTAAACCACTGCAGGCTCTCTGACTCAGGACTGAGTGTTCCTTTTCCCCAGCACACACACACACACACACATACACACACACACATGCACACACACACTCTCTCTCTCTCACACACACACACTCTCTCTCTCTCTCTCTCTCTCTCTCACACACACACACACACACAAACGTACATGCACATGACTCAAGGAAGAGGGGAAAAACATCCAGGTCTGTTTTGTCTGCCTAAAGAACTTATCTACTCTAAGCCCCTTCTCTGAGTCCCAGTTGCTCTGTTCTCAACTCCTCCACCTCTTTCACAACATCCAGCTGGGACACTGTGACCTGTGTTCCTTTCTTCTTCATTGGATTTTCTTCCTGGACCACACTCAAAGCCAGAGGGGAATGGAAGCACCTCCCAACAGGTGGTGCCAGACCCTAGAAGAGCATATTATCACTTGGCCCTATCAGGCTACTCTCCCTGACAAAGCACCCTCCATTGTTTGCTTACAGGCTGCACAGAGTCCAGGAGCTTGGTGAGCTGGTAGAAGCGCCTTGAGCAGGATGTGGGATTTTTTCTCTTGCATGCAATGATACGATCAAGTTCCTTGA